>NW_028276065.1:1200000-1500000 GCF_052056855.1 Sturnus vulgaris
CCTCTTCGATGTCACAATTAGAGACTATGGGCAGAATTCCAGTTTGGAATCCAATTACAGATCAAGGCTTGATGTCAAAATTCCAGTCTGCGGTCACAATTCCAGTTTGGAATCAAAATTGCAGATCAAGGCTTGAGGTCCCAATTCCAGTCTGAGGTCACAATTCCAGTTTGGAATTACAATTGCAGATCAAGGCTTGAGCTCACAATTCCAGTTTGGAATCACAAGTTCATTTCTATATCACAATTCCATTCTAAGCTCACAATTCCCGATTGGAATCAGAATTCCTCTACTATGCCACAATTAGAGACTGAGGGCAGAATTCCAGTTTGGAACCACAATTCCATTTGATGTCACAGTTCCAGTCTGAGCTCACAATTCCAGCTTGGAATCAAAATTGTACATCAAGGCTTGAGGTCCCAATTCCAGTCTGCGGTGACAATTCCGGTTTGGAATCACAATTGCAGTGCAAGGCTAGAGGTCACAATTCCACTATGGAATCACAATTGCAGTTCAAAGCTCAGGGTCACAATTCCAGTCGGAGGTCACAATTCCTGTCTGCAATTAGAATATCAGATCAAGGCTTGAGCTCACAATTCCAGTTTGGAATCACAATTCCATTTGATGTCACAATTTCAGTCTGAGCTCACAATTCCAGTTTGGAATCAAAATTGCAGATCAAGGCTTGAGGTCCCAATTCCAGCCTGCGGTCACAATTCCGGTTTGGAATCACAATTGCAGTGCACGGCTAGATGTCACAATTCCACTATGGAATCACAATAACATTTCAAACATCAGGGTCACAATTCCAGTCCAAGGTCAGAATTCCACTTTAGAATTAACATTGCATATAACGGCTTGAGCTGACAATTCCTGTTTGGAATCACTAGTTCATTTCTACATGACAATTCCATTCTAAGCTTACAATTCCTGATTGGAATCACAATTCCACTACTATGTCACAATTAGAGACTGAGGGCAGAATTCCAGTTTGGAATCAAAATTGCAGATCAAGGCTTGGAGGTCCCAATTCCAGTCTGCGGTCACAATTCCGGATTGGAATGAGAATTGCAGTGCAAGGCTAGAGGACACAATTCCACTATGGAATCATAATTGCATTTCAAAGCTCAAGGTCACAATTCCAGTCTGAGGTCATAATTCCGATTTGGAATCACAATTTCATTGGAAGGGTTGAGCTCACCATTCCAGTTTGGAATCACAATTTCATTTCTATATCACAATTCCTTTCTAAGCTCACAATTCCTGATTGGATTCACAATTCCTCTTCGATGTCACAATTAGAGACTGAGGGCAGAATTCCAGTTTGGAATCACAATTCCATTTGATGTCACAATTCTAGTCTGAGCTCACAATTCCAGTTTGGAATCAAAATTGCAGATCAAGGCTTGAGGTCCCACTTCCAGTCTGCGGTCACAATTCCGGTTTGGAATCACAATTGCTGTGCACGGCTAGATGTCACAATTCCACTATGGAATCACAATAACATTTCAAACATCAGGGTCACAGTTCCAGTCCAAGGTCAGAATTCCACTTTAGAATTAACATTGCATATAACGGCTTGAGCTGACAATTCCTGTTTGGAATCACTAGTTCATTTCTACATGACAATTCCATTCTAAGCTTACAATTCCTGATTGGAATCACAATTCCACTACTATGTCACAATTAGAGACTGAGGGCAGAATTCCAGTTTGGAATCAAAATTGCAGATCAAGGCTTGGAGGTCCCAATTCCAGTCTGCGGTCACAATTCCGGATTGGAATGAGAATTGCAGTGCAAGGCTAGAGGTCACAATTCCACTATGGAATCACAATTGCATTTCAAAGCTCAGGGTCACAATTCCAATCTGAGGTCACAATTCCAGTTTGGAATTACAATTGCAGATCAAGGCTTGAGCTCACAATTCCAGTTTGGGATCACAAATCCATTTTATGTCACAATTCCTGTCTGAGCTCAAAATTCCAGTTTGGAATCAAAATTGCAGATCAAGGCTTGTGGTCCCAATTCCATTCTGAGCTCAAAATTCCGGTTTGGAATCACAACTGCAGTGAAAGGCTAGATGTCACATTTCCACTATGCATTCAGAAATGCAATTCAAAGCTCAGGGTCACATTTCCAGTCTGAGGTCACAATTCCAGTTTGGAATCAAAATTGCAGATCTAGGCTTGAGGTCCCAATTCCAGTCTGCTCTCACAATTCCATTTTGGAATCACAATTGCAGTTCATGGCTAGAGGTCACAATTCCACATTGGAATCACAATTGCAGTTCAAAGCTCAGGATCACAATTCAAGTCTGAGGTCACAATTCCAGTTTGGAATTACAATTGCAGATCAAGGCTTGAGCTCACAATTCCAGTTTGGAATCACATGTTTATTTCTATATCACAATTCCTTTCTAAGCTCACAATTCCTGATTGGAATGACAATTCCTCTGCTATGTCACAATTAGAGACTGAGGGCAGAATTCCAGTTTGGAATCACAATTTCATTTGATATCAGAAATCCAATCTGAACTCACAATTTCAGTTTGGAATCAAAATTGCAGATCATGGTTTGAGGTCCCAATTACAGTCTGCGGTGACAATTCCCGGAATGAATTTAAAATTGGAGTGCAAGGCTAGAGGTGACAATTCCACTATGGAATCACAATTGCATTTCAAAGCCAAGGGTCACAATTCCAGTCTGAGCTCACAATTCCAGTTTGGAATCACATGTTTATTTCTATATCACAATTCCTTTCTAAGCTCACAATTCCTGATTGGAATCACAATTCCTCTACTATGCCAGAATTAGACACTGAGGGCAGAATTCCAGTTTGGAATCACAATTCCATTTGATGTCACAATTTCAATCTGAGCTCAAAATTCCAGTTTGGAATCAAAATTGCAGTTCATGGCTAGATGTCACAATTCCACTATGGAATCACAATAACATTTCAAACATCAGGGTCACAATTCCAGTCCAAGGTCAGAATTCCACTTTAGAATTAACATTGCATATAACGGCTTGAGCTGACAATTCCTGTTTGGAATCACTAGTTCATTTCTACATGACAGTTCCATTCTAAGCTTACAATTCCTGATTGGAATCACAATTCCACTACTATGTCACAATTAGAGACTGAGGGCAGAATTCCAGTTTGGAATCAAAATTGCAGATCAAGGCTTGGAGGTCCCAATTCCAGTCTGCGGTCACAATTCCGGATTGGAATGAGAATTGCAGTGCAAGGCTAGAGGACACAATTCCACTATGGAATCACAATTGCATTTCAAAGCTCAAGGTCACAATTCCAGTCTGAGGTCATAATTCCGATTTGGAATCACAATTTCATTGGAAGGGTTGAGCTCACCATTCCAGTTTGGAATCACAATTTCATTTCTATATCACAATTCCTTTCTAAGCTCACAATTCCTGATTGGATTCACAATTCCTCTTCGATGTCACAATTAGAGACTGAGGGCAGAATTCCAGTTTGGAATCACAATTCCATTTGATGTCACAATTCTAGTCTGAGCTCACAATTCCAGTTTGGAATCAAAATTGCAGATCAAGGCTTGAGGTCCCACTTCCAGTCTGCGGTCACAATTCCGGTTTGGAATCACAATTGCTGTGCACGGCTAGATGTCACAATTCCACTATGGAATCACAATAACATTTCAAACATCAGGGTCACAATTCCAGTCCAAGGTCAGAATTCCACTTTAGAATTAACATTGCATATAACGGCTTGAGCTGACAATTCCTGTTTGGAATCACTAGTTCATTTCTACATGACAATTCCATTCTAAGCTTACAATTCCTGATTGGAA
Organism: Sturnus vulgaris; assembly: GCF_052056855.1. NCBI lineage: Eukaryota > Metazoa > Chordata > Aves > Passeriformes > Sturnidae > Sturnus > Sturnus vulgaris. Next base: position 1,203,831 of record NW_028276065.1, read on the forward strand.
TCACAATTCCACTACTATGTCACAATTAGAGACTGAGGGCAGAATTCCAGTTTGGAATCAAAATTGCAGATCAAGGCTTGGAGGTCCCAATTCCAGTCTGCGGTCACAATTCCGGATTGGAATGAGAATTGCCGTGCAAGGCTAGAGCTCACAATTCCAGTTTGGGATCACAAATCCATTTTATGTCACAATTCCCGTCTGAGCTCAAAATTCCAGTTTGGAATCAAAATTGCAGATCAAGGCTTGTGGTCCCAATTCCAGTCTGAGCTCAAAATTCCGGTTTGGAATCACAACTGCAGTGAAAGGCTAGATGTCACATTTCCACTATGCATTCAGAAATGCAATTCAAAGCTAAGGGTCACAATTCCAGTCTGAGGTCACAATTCCAGTTTGGAATTATAATTGCAGATCAAGGCTTGAGGTCCCAATTCCAGTTTGGAATCACAGTTTCATTTCTATATCACAATTCCTTTCTAAGCTCACAATTCCTGATTGGAATGACAATTCCTCTACTATGTCACAATTAGAGACTGAGGGCAGAATTCCAATTTAGAATCCAATTGCAGATCAAGGCTTGATGTCAAAATTCCAGTCTGAGCTCACAATTCCAGTTTGGAATCAAAATTGCAGATCAAGGCTTGAGGTCCCAATTCCAGTCTGCTCTCACAATTCCATTTTGGAATCACAATTGCAGTTCATGGCTAGAGGTCACAATTCCACTATGGAATCACAATTGCAGTTCAAAGCTCAGGATCACAATTCAAGTCTGAGCTCACAATTCCAGTTTGGAATCACAATTCCATTTGATGTCACAATTTCAGTCTGAGCTCACAATTCCAGTTTGGAATCAAAATTGCAGATCAAGGCTTGAGGTTCCAATTACCGTCTGTGGTCACAATTCCCGATTGGAATCACAATTGCAGCGCAAGTCTTGATATCACATTTCAACTATGGAATGAAAAATGTAATTCAAAGCTCAGGGTCACAATTCCAATCGGAGCTCCCAATTCCAGTTTGGAATCAAAATTCCAGATCAAGGCTTGAGGTCCCAATTCCAGTCTGCGTTCAAAATTCCAGTTTGGAATCACAATTGCAGTGCAAGGCTTGAGGTCACAATTCCACTATGGAATCAGAATTGCCGTTCAAAGCTCAGGGTCACAATTCCAGTCTGAGGTCACAATTCCGGTTTGCAATTACAATAGCAGATCAAGGCTTGAGCTCACAATTCCAGTTTGGAATCACAATTTCATTTCTATATCACAATTCCTTACTGAGCTCACAATACATGTTTGGAATCACAATTCCATTTCTATGGCCCCATTCCAATCTGTGGTCACAATTCTGGTTTGAAATCACAATTACATCTCAAGGCTTGAGGTCAATATTCCAGTCTGAGGTCACAATCCCGGTTTGGAATCACAATTGCCGTGCAAGGCTTGAGGTCACAATTCCATTATGGAATCACAATTGCAGTTCAAAGCTCAGGGTCACATTTCCAGTCTGAGGTCACAATTCCAGTTTGGAATTACAATTGCAGATCAAGGCTTGAGCTCACAATTCCAGTTTGGAATCACAAGTTCATTTCTATATCACAATTCCTTTCTAAGCTCACAATTCCTGATTGGAATCACAATTCCTCTACTATGTCACAATTAGAGACTGAGGGCAGAATTCCAATTTAGAATCCAATTGCAGATCAAGGCTTGATGTCAAAATTCCAGTCTGAGCTCACAATTCCAGTTTGGAATCAAAATTGCAGATCAAGGCTTGAGGTCCCAATTCCAGTCTGCTCTCACAATTCCATTTTGGAATCACAATTGCAGTTCATGGCTAGAGGTCACAATTCCACATTGGAATCACAATTGCAGTTCAAAGCTCAGGATGACAATTCCAGTCTGAGGTCACAATTCCAGTTTGGAATTACAATTGCAGATCAAGGCTTGAGCTCACAATTCCAGTTTGGAATCACATGTTTATTTCTATATCACAATTCCTTTATAAGCTCACAATTCCTGATTGGAATCACAATTCCTCTACTATGCCAGAATTAGAGACTGAGGGCAGAATTCCAGTTTGGAATCACAATTCCATTTGATGTCACAATTTCAGTCGGAGCTCACAATTCCTGTTTGGAATCAAAATTGCAGATCAAGGCTTGAGGTCACAATTCCAGTCTGCGGTCTCAATTCCAGTTTGGTATGACAAATGCAGTGCAAGGCTAGAGGTCACAATTCCACATTGGAATCACAATTGCATTTCAAAAGTCAGGGTCACAATTCCAGTCTGAGGTCACAATTGCAGTTTGGAGTTACAATTGCAGATCAACGCATGAGCTCACAATTCCAGTTTGGAATCACAATTTCATTTCTATATCACAATTCCTTTCTAAGCTCACAATTCCTGATTGGAATGACAATTCCTCTACTATGTCACAATTAGAGACTGAGGGCAGAATTCCAGTTTGGAATCAAAATTGCAGATCAAGGTTTGAGGTCCCAATTACAGCCTGTGGTCACAATTCCGGTTTGGAATCACAAATGCAGTGCAAGTTTAGAGGTCACAATTCCACTATGGAATCACAATTGCATTTCCAAGCTCAAGGTCACAATTCCAGTCTGAGGTCACAATTCGGGTTTGCAATTACAATAGCAGATCAAGGCTTGAGCTCACAATTCCAGTTTGGAATCACAATTTCATTTCTATATCACAATTCCTTTCTAAGCTCACAATTCCTGATTGGATTCACAATTCCTCTTCGATGTCACAATTAGAGACTGTGGGCAGAATTCCAGTTTGGAATCGAATTACAGATCAAGGCTTGATGTCAAAACTCCAGTCTGCGGTCACAATTCCAGTTTGGAATCAAAATTGCAGATCAAGGCTTGAGGTCCCAATTCCAGTCTGCTGTCACAATTCCAGTTTGGAATTACAATTGCAGATCAAGGCTTGAGCTCACAATTCCAGTTTGGAATCACAAGTTCATTTCTATATCACAATTCCATTCTAAGCTCACAATTCCTGATTGGAATCAGAATTCCTCTACTATGCCACAATTAGAGACTGAGGGCAGAATTCCAGTTTGGAACCACAATTCCATTTGATGTCACAATTCCAGTCTGAGCTCACAATTCCAGCTTGGAATCAAAATTGCACATCAAGGCTTGAGGTCCCAATTCCAGTCTGCGGTGACAATTCCGGTTTGGAATCACAATTGCAGTGCAAGGCTAGAGGTCACAATTCCACTATGGAATCACAATTGCAGTTCAAAGCTCAGGGTCACAATTCCAGTCGGAGGTCACAATTCCTGTCTGCAATTAGAATATCAGATCAAGGCTTGAGCTCACAATTCCAGTTTGGAATCACAATTCCATTTGATGTCACAATTTCAGTCGGAGCTCACAATTCCAGTTTGGAATCAAAATTGCAGATCAAGGCTTGAGGTCCCACTTCCAGTCTGCGGTCACAATTCCGGTTTGGAATCACAATTGCAGTGCACGGCTAGATGTCACAATTCCACTATGGAATCACAATAACTTTTCAAACATCAGGGTCACAATTCCAGTCCAAGGTCAGAATTCCACTTTAGAATTAACATTGCATATAACGGCTTGAGCTGACAATTCCTGTTTGGAATCACTAGTTCATTTCTACATGACAGTTCCATTCTAAGCTTACAATTTCTGATTGGAATCACAATTCCACTACTATGTCACAATTAGAGACTGAGGGCAGAATTCCAGTTTGGAATCAAAATTGCAGATCAAGGCTTGGAGGTCCCAATTCCAGTCTGCGGTCACAATTCCGGATTGGAATGAGAATTGCAGTGCAAGGCTAGAGGTCACAATTCCACTATGGAATCACAATTGCATTTCAAAGCTCAGGGTCACAATTCCAATCTGAGGTCACAATTCCAGTTTGGAATTACAATTGCAGATCAAGGCTTGAGCTCACAATTCCAGTTTGGGATCACAAATCCATTTTATGTCACAATTCCCGTCTGAGCTCAAAATTCCAGTTTGGAATCAAAATTGCAGATCAAGGCTTGTGGTCCCAATTCCATTCTGAGCTCAAAATTCCGGTTTGGAATCACAACTGCAGTGAAAGGCTAGATGTCACATTTCCACTATGCATTCAGAAATGCAATTCAAAGCTCAGGGTCACATTTCCAGTCTGAGGTCACAATTCCAGTTTGGAATCAAAATTGCAGATCAAGGCTTGAGGTCCCAATTCCAGTCTGCTCTCACAATTCCATTTTGGAATCACAATTGCAGTTCATGGCTAGAGGTCACAATTCCACATTGGAATCACAATTGCAGTTCAAAGATCAGGATCACAATTCAATTCTGAGGTCACAATTCCAGTTTGGAATTACAATAGCAGATCAAGGCTTGAGGTCCCAATTCCAGTCTGCGTTCAAAATTCCAGTTTGCAATCACAATTTCATTTCTATATCACAATTCCTTACTGAGCTCACAATACATGTTTGGAATCACAATTCCACTTCTATGGCCCCATTCCAATCTGTGGTCACAATTCTGGTTTGGAATCACAATTACATCTCAAGGATTGAGGTCAATATTCCAGTCTGAGGTCACAATCCCGGTTTGGAATCACAATTGCCGTGCAAGGCTTGAGGTCACAATTCCATTATGGAATCACAATTGCAGTTCAAAGCTCAGGATGACAATTCCAGTCTGAGGTCACAATTCCAGTTTGGAATTACAATTGCAGATCAAGGCTTGAGCTCACAATTCCAGTTTGGAGTCACAAGTTCATTTCTATATCACAATTCCTTTCTAAGCTCACAATTCCTGATTGGAATCACAATTCCTCTACTATGTCACAATTAGAGACTGAGGGCAGAATTCCAATTTAGAATCCAATTGCAGATCAAGGCTTGATGTCAAAATTCCAGTCTGAGCTCACAATTCCAGTTTGGAATCAAAATTGCAGATCAAGGCTTGAGGTCCCAATTCCAGTCTGCTCTCACAATTCCATTTTGGAATCACAATTGCAGTTCATGGCTAGAGGTCACAATTCCACATTGGAATCACAATTGCAGTTCAAAGCTCAGGATGACAATTCCAGTCTGAGGTCACAATTCCAGTTTGGAATTACAATTGCAGATCAAGGCTTGAGCTCACAATTCCAGTTTGGAATCACATGTTTATTTCTATATCACAATTCCTTTATAAGCTCACAATTCCTGATTGTAATCACAATTCCTCTACTATGCCAGAATTAGAGACTGAGGGCAGAATTCCAGTTTGGAATCACAATTCCATTTGATGTCACAATTTCACTCGGAGCTCACAATTCCAGTTTGGAATCAAAATTGCAGATCAAGGCTTGAGGTCCCAATTCCAGTCTGCGGTGACAATTCCGGTTTGGAATCACAATTGCAGTGCTAGGCTAGAGGTCACAATTCCACATTGGAATCACAATTGCATTTCAAAAGTCAGGGTCACAATTCCAGTCTGAGGTCACAATTGCAGTTTGGAATTACAATTGCAGATCAACGCATGAGCTCACAATTCCAGTTTGGAATCACAATTTCATTTCTATATCACAATTCCTTTCTAAGCTCACAATTCCTGATTGGAATGACAATTCCTCTACTATGTCACAATTAGAGACTGAGGGCAGAATTCCAGTTTGGAATCAAAATTGCAGATCAAGGTTTGAGGTCCCAATTACAGCCTGTGGTCACAATTCCGGTTTGGAATCACAAATGCAGTGCAAGTTTAGAGGTCACAATTCCACTATGGAATCACAATTGCATTTCAAAGCTCAAGGTCACAATTCCAGTCTGAGCTCACAATTCCGGTTTGGAATCACAATTGCAGTGCAAGGCTAGAGGTCACAATTCCAGTTTGGAATCACAATTCCATTTGATGTCACAATTTCAGTCTGAGCTCATAATTCCAGTTTGGAATCACATGTTTATTTCTATATCACAATTCCTTTATAAGCTCACAATTCCTGATTGGCATCACAATTCCTCTACTATGTCACAATTAGAGACTGAGGGCAGAATTCCAGTTTGGCATCACAATTTCATTTGATATCAGAAATCCAATCTGAACTCACAATTTCAGTTTGGAATCAAAATTGCAGATCATGGTTTGAGGTCCCAATTACAGTCTGCGGTGACAATTCCCGGAATGGATTTAAAATTGGAGTGCAAGGCTAGAGGTGACAATTCCACTATGGAATCACAATTGCATTTCAAAGCTCAGGGTCACAATTCCAGTCTGAGGTCACAATTGCAGTTTGGAATTACAATTGCAGATCAACGCATGAGCTCACAATTCCAGTTTGGAATCACATGTTTATTTCTATATCACAATTCCTTTATAAGCTCACAATTCCTGATTGGAATCACAATTCCTCTACTATGCCAGAATTAGAGACTGAGGGCAGAATTCCAGTTTGGAATCACAATTCCATTTGATGTCACAATTTCAATCTGAGCTCAAAATTCCAGTTTGGAATCACAATTGCAGTTCATGGCTAGATGTCACAATTCCACTATGGAATCACAATTGCATTTCAAACATCAGGGTCACAATTCCAGTCCAAGGTCAGAATTCCACTTTAGAATTAACATTGCATATAACGGCTTGAGCTGACAATTCCTGTTTGGAATCACTAGTTCATTTCTACATGACAGTTCCATTCTAAGCTCACAATTCCTGATTGGAATCAGAATTCCTCTACTATGTCACAATTAGAGACTGAGGGCAGAATTCCAGTTTGGAATCAAAATTGCAGATCAAGGCTTGGAGGTCCCAATTCCAGTCTGCGGTCACAATTCCGGATTGGAATGAGAATTGCAGTGCAAGGCTAGAGGTCACAATTCCACTATGGAATCACAATTGCATTTCAAAGCTCAAGGTCACAATTCCAGTCTGAGGTCATAATTCCGATTTGGAATCACAATTTCATTGGAAGGGTTGAGCTCACCATTCCTGTTTGGAATCACAATTTCATTTCTATATCACAATTCCTTTCTAAGCTCACAATTCCTGATTGGATTCACAATTCCTCTTCGATGTCACAATTAGAGACTGAGGGCACAATTCCAGTTTGGAATCACAATTCCATTTGATGTCACAATTCTAGTCTGAGCTCACAATTCCAGTTTGGAATCAAAATTGCAGATCAAGGCTTGAGGTCCCACTTCCAGTCTGCGGTCACAATTCCGGTTTGGAATCACAATTGCAGTGCACGGCTAGATGTCCCAATTCCACTATGGAATCACAATAACTTTTCAAACATCAGGGTCACAATTCCAGTCCAAGGTCAGAATTCCACTTTAGAATTAACATTGCATATAACGGCTTGAGCTGACAATTCCTGTTTGGAATCACTAGTTCATTTCTACATGACAATTCCATTCTAAGCTTACAATTCCTGATTGGAATCACAATTCCACTACTATGTCACAATTAGAGACTGAGGGCAGAATTCCAGTTTGGAATCAAAATTGCAGATCAAGGCTTGGAGGTCCCAATTCCAGTCTGCGGTGACAATTCCGGTTTGGAATCACAATTGCAGTGCAAGGCTAGAGGTCACAATTCCACTATGGAATCACAATTGCAGTTCAAAGCTCAGGGTCACAATTCCAATCTGAGGTCACAATTCCAGTTTGGAATTACAATTGCAGATCAAGGCTTGAGCTCACAATTCCAGTTTGGGATCACAAATCCATTTTATGTCACAATTCCCGTCTGAGCTCAAAATTCCAGTTTGGAATCAAAACTGCAGATCAAGGCTTGTGGTCCCAATTCCATTCTGAGCTCAAAATTCCGGTTTGGAATCACAACTGCAGTGAAAGGCTAGATGTCACATTTCCACTATGCATTCAGAAATGCAATTCAAAGCTCAGGGTCACATTTCCAGTCTGAGGTCACAATTCCAGTTTGGAATCAAAATTGCAGATCAAAGCTTGAGGTCCCAATTCCAGTTTGGAATCTCAAGTTCATTTCCATATCACAATTCCTTTCTAAGCTCACAATTCCTGATTGGAATCACAATTCCTCTACTATGTCACAATTAGAGACTGAGGGCAGAATTCCAATTTAGAATCCAATTGCAGATCAAGGCTTGATGTCAAAATTCCAGTCTGAGCTCACAATTCCAGTTTGGAATCAAAATTGCAGATCAAGGCTTGAGGTCCCAATTCCAGTCTGCGGTCACAATTCCGGATTGGTATGAGAATTGCAGTGCAAGGCTAGAGGTCACAATTCCACTATGGAATCACAATTGCAGTTCAAAGCTCAGGGTCACAATTCCAATCTGAGGTCACAATTCCAGTTTGGAATTACAATAGCAGATCAAGGCTTGAGCTCACAATTCCAGTTTGGAATCACAATTTCATTTCTATATCACAATTCCCGTCTGAGCTCAAAATTCCAGTTTGGAATCAAAATTGCAGATCAAGGCTTGAGGTCCCAATTCCAGTCTGAGCTCAAAATTCCGGTTTGGAATCACAACTGCAGTGAAAGGCTAGATGTCACATTTCCACTATGCATTCAGAAATGCAATTCAAAGCTAAGGGTCACAATTCCAGTCTGCTCTCACAATTCCAGTTTGGAATTACAATTGCAGATCAACGCTTGAGCTCACAATTCCAGTTTGGAATCACAATTTCATTTCTATATCACAATTCCTTTCTAAGCTCACAATTCCTGATTGGATTCACAATTCCTCTTCGATGTCACAATTAGAGACTGTGGGCAGAATTCCAGTTTGGAATCGAATTACAGATCAAGGCTTGATGTCAAAACTCCAGTCTGCGGTCACAATTCCAGTTTGGAATCAAAATTGCAGATCAAGGCTTGAGGTCCCAATTCCAGTCTGCTGTCACAATTCCAGTTTGGAATTACAATTGCAGATCAAGGCTTGAGCTCACAATTCCAGTTTGGAATCACAAGTTCATTTCTATATCACAATTCCATTCTAAGCTCACAATTCCTGATTGGAATCAGAATTCCTCTACTATGTCACAATTAGAGACTGAGGGCAGAATTCCAGTTTGGAACCACAATTCCATTTGATGTCACAATTCCAGTCTGAGCTCACAATTCCAGCTTGGAATCAAAATTGTACATCAAGGCTTGAGGTCCCAATTCCAGTCTGCGGTGACAATTCCGGTTTGGAATCACAATTGCAGTGCAAGGCTAGAGGTCACAATTCCACTATGGAATCACAATTGCAGTTCAAAGCTCAGGGTCACAATTCCAGTCGGAGGTCACAATTCCTGTCTGCAATTAGAATATCAGATCAAGGCTTGAGCTCACAATTCCAGTTTGGAATCACAATTCCATTTGATGTCACAATTTCAGTCGGAGCTCACAATTCCAGTTTGGAATCAAAATTGCAGATCAAGGCTTGAGGTCCCAATTCCAGTCTGCGGTCACAATTCCGGTTTGGAATCACAATTGCAGTGCACGGCTAGATGTCACAATTCCACTATGGAATCACAATAACTTTTCAAACATCAGGGTCACAATTCCAGTCCAAGGTCAGAATTCCACTTTAGAATTAACATTGCATATAACGGCTTGAGCTGACAATTCCTGTTTGGAATCACTAGTTCATTTCTACATGACAATTCCATTCTAAGCTTACAATTCCTGATTGGAATCAAAATTCCACTACTATGTCACAATTAGAGACTGAGGGCAGAATTCCAGTTTGGAATCAAAATTGCAGATCAAGGCTTGGAGGTCCCAATTCCAGTCTGCGGTCACAATTCCGGATTGGAATGAGAATTGCAGTGCAAGGCTAGAGGTCACAATTCCACTATGGAATCACAATTGCATTTCAAAGCTCAGGGTCACAATTCCAATCTGAGGTCACAATTCTAGTTTGGAATTACAATTGCAGATCAAGGCTTGAGCTCACAATTCCAGTTTGGGATCACAAATCCATTTTATGTCACAATTCCCGTCTGAGCTCAAAATTCCAGTTTGGAATCAAAATTGCAGATCAAGGCTTGTGGTCCCAATTCCATTCTGAGCTCAAAATTCCGGTTTGGAATCACAACTGCAGTGAAAGGCTAGATGTCACATTTCCACTATGCATTCAGAAATGCAATTCAAAGCTCAGGGTCACATTTCCAGTCTGAGGTCACAATTCCAGTTTGGAATCAAAATTGCAGATCAAGGCTTGAGGTCCCAATTCCAGTCTGCTCTCACAATTCCATTTTGGAATCACAATTGCAGTTCATGGCTAGAGGTCACAATTCCACATTGGAATCACAATTGCGGTTCAAAGCTCAGGATCACAATTCAAGTCTGAGGTCACAATTCCAGTTTGGAATTACAATAGCAGATCAAGTCTGAGGTCACAATTCCAGTTTGGAATCAGAATTGCAGATCATGGCTTGAGGTCCCAATTGCAGTCTGCGGAGACAATTCCCGGAATGGATTTAAAATTGGAGTGCAAGGCTAGAGGTGACAATTCCACTATGGAATCACAATTGCATTTCAAAGCTCAGGGTCACAATTCCAGTCTGAGGTCACAATTGCAGTTTGGAATTACAATTGCAGATCAACGCATGAGCTCACAATTCCAGTTTGGAATCACATGTTTATTTCTATATCACAATTCCTTTATAAGCTCCCAATTCCTGATTGGAATCACAAGTCCTCTACTATGCCAGAATTAGAGACTGAGGGCAGAATTCCAGTTTGGAATCAAAATTGCAGATCAAGGCTTGGAGGTCCCAATTCCAGTCTGCGGTCACAATTCCGGATTGGAATGAGAATTGCAGTGCAAGGCTAGAGGACACAATTCCACTATGGAATCATAATTGCATTTCAAAGCTCAAGGTCACAATTCCAGTCTGAGGTCATAATTCCGATTTGGAATCACAATTTCATTGGAAGCGTTGAGCTCACCATTCCAGTTTGGAATCACAATTTCATTTCTATATCACAATTCCTTTCTAAGCTCACAATTCCTGATTGGATTCACAATTCCTCTTCGATGTCACAATTAGAGACTTAGGGCAGAATTCCAGTTTGGAATCACAATTCCATTTGATGTCACAATTCTAGTCTGAGCTCACAATTCCAGTTTGGAATCAAAATTGCAGATCAAGGCTTGAGGTCCCACTTCCAGTCTGCGGTCACAATTCCGGTTTGGAATCACAATTGCTGTGCACGGCTAGATGTCACAATTCCACTATGGAATCACAATAACTTTTCAAACATCAGGGTCACAATTCCAATCCAAGGTCAGAATTCCACTTTAGAATTAACATTGCATATAACGGCTTGAGCTGACAATTCCTGTTTGGAATCACTAGTTCATTTCTACATGACAATTCCATTCTAAGCTTACAATTCCTGATTGGAATCACAATTCCACTACTATGTCACAATTAGAGACTGAGGGCAGAATTCCAGTTTGGAATCAAAATTGCAGATCAAGGCTTGGAGGTCCCAATTCCAGTCTGCGGTCACAATTCCGGATTGGAATGAGAATTGCAGTGCAAGGCTAGAGGTCACAATTCCACTATGGAATCACAATTGCATTTCAAAGCTCAGGGTCACAATTCCAATCTGAGGTCACAATTCCAGTTTGGAATTACAATTGCAGATCAAGGCTTGAGCTCACAATTCCAGTTTGGGATCACAAATCCATTTTATGTCACAATTCCCGTCTGAGCTCAAAATTCCAGTTTGGAATCAAAATTGCAGATCAAGGCTTGTGGTCCCAATTCCATTCTGAGCTCAAAATTCCGGTTTGGAATCACAACTGCAGTGAAAGGCTAGATGTCACATTTCCACTATGCATTCAGAAATGCAATTCAAAGCTCAGGGTCACAATTCCAGTCTGAGGTCACAATTCCAGTTTGGAATTACAATTGCAGATCAACGCTTGAGCTCACAATTCCAGTTTGGAATCACAGTTTCATTTCTATATCACAATTCCTTTCTAAGCTCACAATTCCCGATTGGAATGACAATTCCTCTACTATGTCACAATTAGAGACTGAGGGCAGAATTCCAATTTAGAATCCAATTGCAGATCAAGGCTTGATGTCAAAATTCCAGTCTGAGCTCACAATTCCAGTTTGGAATCAAAATTGCAGATCAAGGCTTGAGGTCCCAATTCCAGTCTGCTCTCACAATTCCATTTTGGAATCACAATTGCAGTTCATGGCTAGAGGTCACAATTCCACATTGGAATCACAATTGCAGTTCAAAGCTCAGGATGACAATTCCAGTCTGAGGTCACAATTCCAGTTTGGAATTACAATTGCAGATCAAGGCTTGAGCTCACAATTCCAGTTTGGAATCACATGTTTATTTCTATATCACAATTCCTTTATAAGCTCACAATTCCTGATTGGAATCACAATTCCTCTACTATGCCAGAATTAGAGACTGAGGGCAGAATTCCAGTTTGGAATCACAATTCCATTTGATGTCACAATTTCAGTCGGAGCTCACAATTCCTGTTTGGAATCAAAATTGCAGATCAAGGCTTGAGGTCACAATTCCAGTCTACGGTCTCAATTCCAGTTTGGTATGACAAATGCAGTGCAAGGCTAGAGGTCACAATTCCACATTGGAATCACAATTGCATTTCAAAAGTCAGGGTCACAATTCCAGTCTGAGGTCACAATTGCAGTTTGGAATTACAATTGCAGATCAACGCATGAGCTCACAATTCCAGTTTGGAATCACAATTTCATTTCTATATCACAATTCCTTTCTAAGCTCACAATTCCTGATTGGAATGACAATTCCTCTACTATGTCACAATTAGAGACTGAGGGCAGAATTCCAGTTTGGAATCAAAATTGCAGATCAAGGTTTGAGGTCCCAATTACAGCCTGTGGTCACAATTCCGGTTTGGAATCACAAATGCAGTGCAAGTTTAGAGGTCACAATTCCACTATGGAATCACAATTGCATTTCCAAGCTCAAGGTCACAATTCCAGTCTGAGGTCACAATTCGGGTTTGCAATTACAATAGCAGATCAAGGCTTGAGCTCACAATTCCAGTTTGGAATCACAATTTCATTTCTATATCACAATTCCTTTCTAAGCTCACAATTCCTGATTGGATTCACAATTCCTCTTCGATGTCATAATTAGAGACTGTGGGCAGAATTCCAGTTTGGAATCAAAATTGCAGATCAAGGCTTGAGGTCCCAATTCCAGTCTGCTGTCACAATTCCAGTTTGGAATTACAATTGCAGATCAAGGCTTGAGCTCACAATTCCAGTTTGGAATCACAAGTTCATTTCTATATCACAATTCCATTCTAAGCTCACAATTCCTGATTGGAATCAGAATTCCTCTACTATGTCACAATTAGAGACTGAGGGCAGAATTCCAGTTTGGAACCACAATTCCATTTGATGTCACAATTCCAGTCTGAGCTCACAATTCCAGCTTGGAATCAAAATTGTACATCAAGGCTTGAGGTCCCAATTCCAGTCTGCGGTGACAATTCCGGTTTGGAATCACAATTGCAGTGCAAGGCTAGAGGTCACAATTCCACTATGGAATCACAATTGCAGTTCAAAGCTCAGGGTCACAATTCCAGTCTGAGGTCACAATTCCTGTCTGCAATTAGAATATCAGATCAAGGCTTGAGCTCACAATTCCAGTTTGGAATCACAATTCCATTTGATGTCACAATTTCAGTCGGAGCTCACAATTCCAGTTTGGAATCAAAATTGCAGATCAAGGCTTGAGGTCCCACTTCCAGTCTGCGGTCACAATTCCGGTTTGGAATCACAATTGCTGTGCACGGCTAGATGTCACAATTCCACTATGGAATCACAATAACATTTCAAACATCAGGGTCACAATTCCAGTCCAAGGTCAGAATTCCACTTTAGAATTAACATTGCATATAACGGCTTGAGCTGACAATTCCTGTTTGGAATCACTAGTTCATTTCTACATGACAGTTCCATTCTAAGCTTACAATTTCTGATTGGAATCACAATTCCACTACTATGTCACAATTAGAGACTGAGGGCAGAATTCCAGTTTGGAATCAAAATTGCAGATCAAGGCTTGGAGGTCCCAATTCCAGTCTGCGGTCACAATTCCGGATTGGAATGAGAATTGCAGTGCAAGGCTAGAGGTCACAATTCCACTATGGAATCACAATTGCAGTTCAAAGCTCAGGGTCACAATTCCAATCTGAGGTCACAATTCCAGTTTGGAATTACAATTGCAGATCAAGGCTTGAGCTCACAATTCCAGTTTGGGATCACAAATCCATTTTATGTCACAATTCCCGTCTGAGCTCAAAATTCCAGTTTGGAATCAAAATTGCAGATCAAGGCTTGTGGTCCCAATTCCAATCTGAGCTCAAAATTCCGGTTTGGAATCACAACTGCAGTGAAAGGCTAGATGTCACATTTCCACTATGCATTCAGAAATGCAATTCAAAGCTCAGGGTCACAATTCCAGTCTGAGGTCACAATTCCAGTTTGGAATTACAATTGCAGATCAACGCTTGAGCTCACAATTCCAGTTTGGAATCACAGTTTCATTTCTATATCACAATTCCTTTATAAGCTCACAATTCCCGATTGGAATGACAATTCCTCTACTATGTCACAATTAGAGACTGAGGGCAGAATTCCAATTTAGAATCCAATTGCAGATCAAGGCTTGATGTCAAAATTCCAGTCTGAGCTCACAATTCCAGTTTGGAATCAAAATTGCAGATCAAGGCTTGAGGTCCCAATTCCAGTCTGCTCTCACAATTCCATTTTGGAATCACAATTGCAGTTCATGGCTAGAGGTCACAATTCCACATTGGAATCACAATTGCAGTTCAAAGCCCAGGATCACAATTCAAGTCTGAGCTCACAATTCCAGTTTGGAATCACAATTACATTTGTTGTCACAATTTCAGTCTGAGCTCACAATTCCAGTTTGGAATCAAAATTGCAGATCAAGGCTTGAGGTTCCAATTACCGTCTGTGGTCACAATTCCCGATTGGAATCACAATTGCAGCGCAAGTCTTGATATCACATTTCAACTATGGAATGAGAAATGTAATTCAAAGCTCAGGGTCACAATTCCAATCTGAGCTCCCAATTCCAGTTTGGAATCAAAATTGCAGATCAAGGCTTGAGGTCCCAATTCCAGTCTGCGTTCAAAATTCCAGTTTGGAATCACAATTGCAGTGCAAGGCTTGAGGTCACAATTCCACTATGGAATCAGAATTGCCGTTCAAAGCTCAGGGTCACAATTCCAGTCTGAGGTCACAATTCCGGTTTGCAATTACAATAGCAGATCAAGGCTTGAGCTCACAATTCCAGTTTGGAATCACAATTTCATTTCTATATCACAATTCCTTACTGAGCTCACAATACATGTTTGGAATCACAATTCCACTTCTATGGCCCCATTCCAATCTGTGGTCACAATTCTGGTTTGGAATCACAATTACATCTCAAGGCTTGAGGTCAATATTCCAGTCTGAGGTCACAATCCCGGTTTGGAATCACAATTGCCGTGCAAGGCTTGAGGTCACAATTCCATTATGGAATCACAATTGCAGTTCAAAGCTCAGGGTCACATTTCCAGTCTGAGGTCACAATTCCAGTTTGGAATCACAAGTTCATTTCTATATCACAATTCCTTTCTAAGCTCACAATTCCTGATTGGAATCACAATTCCTCTACTATGTCACAATTAGAGACTGAGGGCAGAATTCCAATTTAGAATCCAATTGCAGATCAAGGCTTGATGTCAAAATTCCAGTCTGAGCTCACAATTCCAGTTTGGAATCAAAATTGCAGATCAAGGCTTGATGTCACAATTTCAATCTGAGCTCAAAATTCCAGTTTGGAATCAAAATTGCAGTTCATGGCTAGATGTCACAATTCCACTATGGAATCACAATAACATTTCAATCATCAGGGTCACAATTCCAGTCCAAGGTCAGAATTCCACTTTAGAATTAACATTGCATATAACGGCTTGAGCTGACAATTCCTGTTTGGAATCACTAGTTCATTTCTACATGACAGTTCCATTCTAAGCTTACAATTCCTGATTGGAATCACAATTCCACTACTATGTCACAATTAGAGACTGAGGGCAGAATTCCAGTTTGGAATCAAAATTGCAGATCAAGGGTTGGAGGTCCCAATTCCAGTCTGCGGTCACAATTCCGGATTGGAATGAGAATTGCAGTGCAAGGCTAGAGGTCACAATTCCACTATGGAATCTCAATTGAAGTTCAAAGCTCAGGGTCACAATTCCAATCTGAGGTCACAATTCCAGTTTGGAATTACAATTGCAGATCAAGGCTTGAGCTCACAATTCCAGTTTGGAATCACAATTTCATTTCTATATCACAATTCCCGTCTGAGCTCAAAATTCCAGTTTGGAATCAAAATTGCAGATCAAGGCTTGTGGTCCCAATTCCAGTCTGAGCTCAAAATTCCGGTTTGGAATCACAACTGCAGTGAAAGGCAAGATGTCACATTTCCACTATGCATTCAGAAATGCAATTCAAAGCTAAGGGTCACAATTCCAGTCTGAGGTCACAATTCCAGTTTGGAATTACAATTGCAGATCAATGCTTGAGCTCACAATTCCAGTTTGGAATCACAATTTCATTTCTATATCACAATTCCATTCTAAGCTCACAATTCCTGATTGGAATCAGAATTCCTCTACTATGCCACAATTAGAGACTGAGGGCAGAATTCCAGTTTGGAACCACAATTCCATTTGATGTCACAATTCCAGTCTGAGCTCACAATTCCAGCTTGGAATCAAAATTGTACATCAAGGCTTGAGGTCCTAATTCCAGTCTGCGGGGACAATTCCGGTTTGGAATCACAATTGCAGTGCAAGGCTAGAGGTCACAATTCCACTATGGAATCACAATTGCAGTTCAAAGCTCAGGGTCACAATTCCAGTCGGAGGTCACAATTCCTGTCTGCAATTAGAATATCAGATCAAGGCTTGAGCTCACAATTCCAGTTTGGAATCACAATTCCATTTGATGTCACAATTTCAGTCTGAGCTCACAATTCCAGTTTGGAATCAAAATTGCAGATCAAGGCTTGAGGTCCCAATTCCAGTCTGCGGTCACAATTCCGGTTTGGAATCACAATTGCAGTGCACGGCTAGATGTCCCAATTCAACTATGGAATCACAATAACTTTTCAAACATCAGGGTCACAATTCCAGTCCAAGGTCAGAATTCCACTTTAGAATTAACATTGCATATAACGGCTTGAGCTGACAATTCCTGTTTGGAATCACTAGTTCATTTCTACATGACAATTCCATTCTAAGCTTACAATTCCTGATTGGAATCACAATTCCACTACTATGTCACAATTAGAGACTGAGGGCAGAATTCCAGTTTGGAATCAAAATTGCAGATCAAGGCTTGGAGGTCCCAATTCCAGTCTGCGGTCACAATTCCGGATTGGAATGAGAATTGCAGTGCAAGGCTAGAGGTCACAATTCCACTATGGAATCACAATTGCATTTCAAAGCTCAGGGTCACAATTCCAATCTGAGGTCACAATTCCAGTTTGGAATTACAATTGCAGATCAAGGCTTGAGCTCACAATTCCAGTTTGGGATCACAAATCCATTTTATGCCACAATTCCCGTCTGAGCTCAAAATTCCAGTTTGGAATCAAAATTGCAGATCAAGGCTTGAGGTCCCACTTCCAGTCTGCGGTCACAATTCCGGTTTGGAATCACAATTGCTGTGCACGGCTAGATGTCACAATTCCACTATGGAATCACAATAACTTTTCAAACATCAGGGTCACAATTCCAGTCCAAGGTCAGAATTCCACTTTAGAATTAACATTGCATATAACGGCTTGAGCTGACAATTCCTGTTTGGAATCACTAGTTCATTTCTACATGACAATTCCATTCTAAGCTTACAATTCCTGATTGGAATCACAATTCCACTACTATGTCACAATTAGAGACTGAGGGCAGAATTCCAGTTTGGAATCAAAATTGCAGATCAAGGCTTGGAGGTCCCAATTCCAGTCTGCGGTCACAATTCCGGATTGGAATTACAATTGCAGATCAAGGCTTGAGCTCACAATTCCAGTTTGGGATCACAAATCCATTTTATGTCACAATTCCCGTCTGAGCTCAAAATTCCAGTTTGGAATCAAAATTGCAGATCAAGGCTTGTGGTCCCAATTCCATTCTGAGCTCAAAATTCCGGTTTGGAATCACAACTGCAGTGAAAGGCTAGATGTCACATTTCCACTATGCATTCAGAAATGCAATTCAAAGCTAAGGGTCACAATTCCAGTCTGAGGTCACAATTCCAGTTTGGAATTACAATTGCAGATCAACGCTTGAGCTCACAATTCCAGTTTGGAATCACAGTTTCATTTCTATATCACAATTCCTTTCTAAGCTCACAATTCCCGATTGGAATGACAATTCCTCTACTATGTCACAATTAGAGACTGAGGGCAGAATTCCAATTTAGAATCCAATTGCAGATCAAGGCTTGATGTCAAAATTCCAGTCTGAGCTCACAATTCCAGTTTGGAATCAAAATTGCAGATCAAGGCTTGAGGTCCCAATTCCAGTCTGCTCTCACAATTCCATTTTGGAATCACAATTGCAGTTCATGGCTAGAGGTCACAATTCCACATTGGAATCACAATTGCAGTTCAAAGCTCAGTATGACAATTCCAGTCTGAGGTCACAATTCCAGTTTGGAATTACAATTGCAGATCAAGGCTTGAGCTCACAATTCCAGTTTGGAATCACATGTTTATTTCTATATCACAATTCCTTTATAAGCTCACAATTCCTGATTGGAATCACAATTCCTCTACTATGCCAGAATTAGAGACTGAGGGCAGAATTCCAGTTTGGAATCACAATTCCATTTGATGTCACAATTTCAGTCGGAGCTCACAATTCCTGTTTGGAATCAAAATTGCAGATCAAGGCTTGAGGTCACAATTCCAGTCTGCGGTCTCAATTCCAGTTTGGTATGACAAATGCAGTGCAAGGCTAGAGGTCACAATTCCACATTGGAATCACAATTGCATTTCAAAAGTCAGGGTCACAATTCCAGTCTGAGGTCACAATTGCAGTTTGGAATTACAATTGCAGATCAACGCATGAGCTCACAATTCCAGTTTGGAATCACAATTTCATTTCTATATCACAATTCCTTTCTAAGCTCACAATTCCTGATTGGAATGACAATTCCTCTACTATGTCACAATTAGAGACTGAGGGCAGAATTCCAGTTTGGAATCAAAATTGCAGATCAAGGTTTGAGGTCCCAATTACAGCCTGTGGTCACAATTCCGGTTTGGAATCACAAATGCAGTGCAAGTTTAGAGGTCACAATTCCACTATGGAATCACAATTGCATTTCAAAGCTCAAGGTCACAATTCCAGTCTGAGCTCACAATTCCGGTTTGGAATCACAATTGCAGTGCAAGGCTAGAGGTCACAATTCCAGTTTGGAATCACAATTCCATTTGATGTCACAATTTCAGTCTGAGCTCATAATTCCAGTTTGGAATCACATGTTTATTTCTATATCACAATTCCTTTATAAGCTCACAATTCCTGATTGGCATCACAATTCCTCTACTATGTCACTATTAGAGACTGAGGGCAGAATTCCAGTTTGGCATCACAATTTCATTTGATATCAGAAATCCAATCTGAACTCAAAATTTCAGTTTGGAATCAAAATTGCAGATCATGGTTTGAGGTCCCAATTACAGTCTGCGGTGACAATTCCCGGAATGGATTTAAAATTGGAGTGCAAGGCTAGAGGTGACAATTCCACTATGGAATCACAATTGCATTTCAAAGCTCAGGGTCACAATTCCAGTCTGAGGTCACAATTGCAGTTTGGAATTACAATTGCAGATCAACGCATGAGCTCACAATTCCAGTTTGGAATCACATGTTTATTTCTATATCACAATTCCTTTATAAGCTCACAATTCCTGATTGGAATCACAATTCCTCTACTATGCCAGAATTAGAGACTGAGGGCAGAATTCCAGTTTGGAATCACAATTCCATTTGATGTCACAATTTCAATCTGAGCTCAAAATTCCAGTTTGGAATCACAATTGCAGTTCATGGCTAGATGTCACAATTCCACTATGGAATCACAATTGCATTTCAAACATCAGGGTCACAATTCCAGTCCAAGGTCAGAATTCCACTTTAGAATTAACATTGCATATAACGGCTTGAGCTGACAATTCCTGTTTGGAATCACTAGTTCATTTCTACATGACAGTTCCATTCTAAGCTCACAATTCCTGATTGGAATCAGAATTCCTCTACTATGTCACAATTAGAGACTGAGGGCAGAATTCCAGTTTGGAATCAAAATTGCAGATCAAGGCTTGGAGGTCCCAATTCCAGTCTGCGGTCACAATTCCGGATTGGAATGAGAATTGCAGTGCAAGGCTAGAGGTCACAATTCCACTATGGAATCACAATTGCATTTCAAAGCTCAAGGTCACAATTCCAGTCTGAGGTCATAATTCCGATTTGGAATCACAATTTCATTGGAAGGGTTGAGCTCACCATTCCTGTTTGGAATCACAATTTCATTTCTATATCACAATTCCTTTCTAAGCTCACAATTCCTGATTGGATTCACAATTCCTCTTCGATGTCACAATTAGAGACTGAGGGCAGAATTCCAGTTTGGAATCACAATTCCATTTGATGTCACAATTCTAGTCTGAGCTCACAATTCCAGTTTGGAATCAAAATTGCAGATCAAGGCTTGAGGTCCCACTTCCAGTCTGCGGTCACAATTCCGGTTTGGAATCCCAATTGCTGTGCACGGCTAGATGTCACAATTCCACTATGGAATCACAATAACTTTTCAAACATCAGGGTCACAATTCCAGTCCAAGGTCAGAATTCCACTTTAGAATTAACATTGCATATAACGGCTTGAGCTGACAATTCCTGTTTGGAATCACTAGTTCATTTCTACATGACAATTCCATTCTAAGCTTACAATTCCTGATTGGAATCACAATTCCACTACTATGTCACAATTAGAGACTGAGGGCAGAATTCCAGTTTGGAATCAAAATTGCAGATCAAGGCTTGGAGGTCCCAATTCCAGTCTGCGGTGACAATTCCGGTTTGGAATCACAATTGCAGTGCAAGGCTAGAGGTCACAATTCCACTATGGAATCACAATTGCAGTTCAAAGCTCAGGGTCACAATTCCAATCTGAGGTCACAATTCCAGTTTGGAATTACAATTGCAGATCAAGGCTTGAGCTCACAATTCCAGTTTGGGATCACAAATCCATTTTATGTCACAATTCCCGTCTGAGCTCAAAATTCCAGTTTGGAATCAAAACTGCAGATCAAGGCTTGTGGTCCCAATTCCATTCTGAGCTCAAAATTCCGGTTTGGAATCACAACTGCAGTGAAAGGCTAGATGTCACATTTCCACTATGCATTCAGAAATGCAATTCAAAGCTCAGGGTCACATTTCCAGTCTGAGGTCACAATTCCAGTTTGGAATCAAAATTGCAGATCAAAGCTTGAGGTCCCAATTCCAGTTTGGAATCTCAAGTTCATTTCTATATCACAATTCCTTTCTAAGCTCACAATTCCTGATTGGAATCACAATTCCTCTACTATGTCACAATTAGAGACTGAGGGCAGAATTCCAATTTAGAATCCAATTGCAGATCAAGGCTTGATGTCAAAATTCCAGTCTGAGCTCACAATTCCAGTTTGGAATCAAAATTGCAGATCAAGGCTTGAGGTCCCAATTCCAGTCTGCGGTCACAATTCCGGATTGGTATGAGAATTGCAGTGCAAGGCTAGAGGTCACAATTCCACTATGGAATCACAATTGCAGTTCAAAGCTCAGGGTCACAATTCCAATCTGAGGTCACAATTCCAGTTTGGAATTACAATAGCAGATCAAGGCTTGAGCTCACAATTCCTGTTTGGAATCACAATTTCATTTCTATATCACAATTCCCGTCTGAGCTCAAAATTCCAGTTTGGAATCAAAATTGCAGATCAAGGCTTGAGGTCCCAATTCCAGTCTGAGCTCAAAATTCCGGTTTGGAATCACAACTGCAGTGAAAGGCTAGATGTCACATTTCCACTATGCATTCAGAAATGCAATTCAAAGCTAAGGGTCACAATTCCAGTCTGAGGTCACAATTCCAGTTTGGAATTACAATTGCAGATCAACGCTTGAGCTCACAATTCCAGTTTGGAATCACAAGTTCATTTCTATATCACAATTCCATTCTAAGCTCACAATTCCTGATTGGAATGACAATTCCTCTACTATGCCACAATTAGAGACTGAGGGCAGAATTCCAGTTTGGAACCACAATTCCATTTGATGTCACAATTCCAGTCTGAGCTCACAATTCCAGCTTGGAATCAAAATTGTACATCAAGGCTTGAGGTCCCAATTCCAGTCTGTGGTGACAATTCCGGTTTGGAATCACAATTGCAGTACAAGGCTAGAGGTCACAATTCCACTATGGAATCACAATTGCAGTTCAAAGCTCAGGGTCACAATTCCAGTCGGAGGTCACAATTCCTGTCTGCAATTAGAATATCAGATCAAGGCTTGAGCTCACAATTCCAGTTTGGAATCACAATTCCATTTGATGTCACAATTTCAGTCGGAGCTCACAATTCCAGTTTGGAATCAAAATTGCAGATCAAGGCTTGAGGTCCCAATTCCAGTCTGCGGTCACAATTCCGGTTTGGAATCACAATTGCTGTGCACGGCTAGATGTCACAATTCCACTATGGAATCACAATAACTTTTCAAACATCAGGGTCACAATTCCAGTCCAAGGTCAGAATTCCACTTTAGAATTAACATTGCATATAACGGCTTGAGCTGACAATTCCTGTTTGGAATCACTAGTTCATTTCTACATGACAATTCCATTCTAAGCTTACAATTCCTGATTGGAATCAAAATTCCACTACTATGTCACAATTAGAGACTGAGGGCAGAATTCCAGTTTGGAATCAAAATTGCAGATCAAGGCTTGGAGGTCCCAATTCCAGTCTGCGGTCACAATTCCGGATTGGAATGAGAATTGCAGTGCAAGGCTAGAGGTCACAATTCCACTATGGAATCACAATTGCATTTCAAAGCTCAGGGTCACAATTCCAATCTGAGGTCACAATTCTAGTTTGGAATTACAATTGCAGATCAAGGCTTGAGCTCACAATTCCAGTTTGGGATCACAAATCCATTTTATGTCACAATTCCCGTCTGAGCTCAAAATTCCTGTTTGGAATCAAAATTGCAGATCAAGGCTTGTGGTCCCAATTCCAGTCTGAGCTCAAAATTCCGGTTTGGAATCACAACTGCAGTGAAAGGCTAGATGTCACATTTCCACTATGCATTCAGAAATGGAATTCAAAGCTAAGGGTCACATTTCCAGTCTGAGGTCACAATTCCAGTTTGGAATTATAATTGCAGATCAAGGCTTGAGGTCCCAATTCCAGTCTGCTCTCACAATTCCATTTTGGGATCACAATTGCAGTTCATGGCTAGAGGTCACAATTCCACATTGGAATCACAATTGCGGTTCAAAGCTCAGGATCACAATTCAAGTCTGAGGTCACAATTCCAGTTTGGAATTACAATAGCAGATCAAGTCTGAAGTCACAATTCCAGTTTGGAATCAGAATTGCAGATCATGGCTTGAGGTCCCAATTGCAGTCTGCGGTGACAATTCCCGGAATGGATTTAAAATTGGAGTGCAAGGCTAGAGGTGACAATTCCACTATGGAATCACAATTGCATTTCAAAGCTCAGGGTCACAATTCCAGTCTGAGGTCACAATTGCAGTTTGGAATTACAATTGCAGATCAACGCATGAGCTCACAATTCCAGTTTGGAATCACATGTTTATTTCTATATCACAATTCCTTTATAAGCTCCCAATTCCTGATTGGAATCACAAGTCCTCTACTATGCCAGAATTAGAGACTGAGGGCAGAATTCCAGTTTGGAATCAAAATTGCAGATCAAGGCTTGGAGGTCCCAATTCCAGTCTGCGGTCACAATTCCGGATTGGAATGAGAATTGCAGTGCAAGGCTAGAGGACACAATTCCACTATGGAATCACAATTGCATTTCAAAGCTCAAGGTCACAATTCCAGTCTGAGGTCATAATTCCGATTTGGAATCACAATTTCATTGGAAGGGTTGAGCTCACCATTCCAGTTTGGAATCACAATTTCATTTCTATATCACAATTCCTTTCTAAGCTCACAATTCCTGATTGGATTCACAATTCCTCTTCGATGTCACAATTAGAGACTTAGGGCAGAATTCCAGTTTGGAATCACAATTCCATTTGATGTCACAATTCTAGTCTGAGCTCACAATTCCAGTTTGGAATCAAAATTGCAGATCAAGGCTTGAGGTCCCACTTCCAGTCTGCGGTCACAATTCCGGTTTGGAATCACAATTGCTGTGCACGGCTAGATGTCACAATTCCACTATGGAATCACAATAACTTTTCAAACATCAGGGTCACAATTCCAATCTGAGGTCACAATTCCAGTTTGGAATTACAATTGCAGATCAAGGCTTGAGCTCACAATTCCAGTTTGGGATCACAAATCCATTTTATGTCACAATTCCCGTCTGAGCTCAAAATTCCAGTTTGGAATCAAAATTGCAGATCAAGGCTTGTGTTCCCAATTCCATTCTGAGCTCAAAATTCCGGTTTGGAATCACAACTGCAGTGAAAGGCTAGATGTCACATTTCCACTATGCATTCAGAAATGCAATTCAAAGCTCAGGGTCACAATTCCAGTCTGAGGTCACAATTCCAGTTTGGAATTACAATTGCAGATCAACGCTTGAGCTCACAATTCCAGTTTGGAATCACAGTTTCATTTCTATATCACAATTCCTTTATAAGCTCACAATTCCCGATTGGAATGACAATTCCTCTACTATGTCACAATTAGAGACTGAGGGCAGAATTCCAATTTAGAATCCAATTGCAGATCAAGGCTTGATGTCAAAATTCCAGTCTGAGCTCACAATTCCAGTTTGGAATCAAAATTGCAGATCAAGGCTTGAGGTCCCAATTCCAGTCTGCTCTCACAATTCCATTTTGGAATCACAATTGCAGTTCATGGCTAGAGGTCACAATTCCACATTGGAATCACAATTGCAGTTCAAAGCCCAGGATCACAATTCAAGTCTGAGCTCACAATTCCAGTTTGGAATCACAATTCCATTTGATGTCACAATTTCAGTCTGAGCTCACAATTCCAGTTTGGAATCAAAATTGCAGATCAAGGCTTGAGGTTCCAATTACCGTCTGTGGTCACAATTCCCGATTGGAATCACAATTGCAGCGCAAGTCTTGATATCACATTTCAACTATGGAATGAGAAATGTAATTCAAAGCTCAGGGTCACAATTCCAATCTGAGCTCCCAATTCCAGTTTGGAATCAAAATTGCAGATCAAGGCTTGAGGTCCCAATTCCAGTCTGCGTTCAAAATTCCAGTTTGGAATCACAATTGCAGTGCAAGGCTAGATGTCACAATTCCACTATGGAATCAGAATTGCCGTTCAAAGCTCAGGGTCACAATTCCAGTCTGAGGTCACAATTCCGGTTTGCAATTACAATAGCAGATCAAGGCTTGAGCTCACAATTCCAGTTTGGAATCACAATTTCATTTCTATATCACAATTCCCGTCTGAGCTCAAAATTCCAGTTTGGAATCAAAATTGCAGATCAAGGCTTGTGGTCCCAATTCCAGTCTGAGCTCAAAATTCCGGTTTGGAATCACAACTGCAGTGAAAGGCAAGATGTCACATTTCCACTATGCATTCAGAAATGCAATTCAAAGCTAAGGGTCACAATTCCAGTCTGAGGTCACAATTCCAGTTTGGAATTACAATTGCAGATCAACGCTTGAGCTCACAATTCCAGTTTGGAATCACAATTTCATTTCTATATCACAATTCCATTCTAAGCTCACAATTCCTGATTGGAATCAGAATTCCTCTACTATGCCACAATTAGAGACTGAGGGCAGAATTCCAGTTTGGAACCACAATTCCATTTGATGTCACAATTCCAGTCTGAGCTCACAATTCCAGCTTGGAATCAAAATTGTACATCAAGGCTTGAGGTCCTAATTCCAGTCTGCGGTGACAATTCCGGTTTGGAATCACAATTGCAGTGCAAGGCTAGAGGTCACAATTCCACTATGGAATCACAATTGCAGTTCAAAGCTCAGGGTCACAATTCCAGTCGGAGGTCACAATTCCTGTCTGCAATTAGAATATCAGATCAAGGCTTGAGCTCACAATTCCAGTTTGGAATCACAATTCCATTTGATGTCACAATTTCAGTCTGAGCTCACAATTCCAGTTTGGAATCAAAATTGCAGATCAAGGCTTGAGGTCCCAATTCCAGTCTGCGGTCACAATTCCGGTTTGGAATCACAATTGCAGTGCACGGCTAGATGTCCCAATTCCTCTATGGAATCACAATAACTTTTCAAACATCAGGGTCACAATTCCAGTCCAAGGTCAGAATTCCACTTTAGAATTAACATTGCATATAACGGCTTGAGCTGACAATTCCTGTTTGGAATCACTAGTTCATTTCTACATGACAATTCCATTCTAAGCTTACAATTCCTGATTGGAATCACAATTCCACTACTATGTCACAATTAGAGACTGAGGGCAGAATTCCAGTTTGGAATCAAAATTGCAGATCAAGGCTTGGAGGTCCCAATTCCAGTCTGCGGTCACAATTCCGGATTGGAATGAGAATTGCAGTGCAAGGCTAGAGGTCACAATTCCACTATGGAATCACAATTGCATTTCAAAGCTCAGGGTCACAATTCCAATCTGAGGTCACAATTCCAGTTTGGAATTACAATTGCAGATCAAGGCTTGAGCTCACAATTCCAGTTTGGGATCACAAATCCATTTTATGTCACAATTCCCGTCTGAGCTCAAAATTCCAGTTTGGAATCA
Source organism: Sturnus vulgaris (assembly GCF_052056855.1). Classification (NCBI taxonomy): domain Eukaryota; kingdom Metazoa; phylum Chordata; class Aves; order Passeriformes; family Sturnidae; genus Sturnus; species Sturnus vulgaris. Next base: position 1,230,875 of record NW_028276065.1, read on the forward strand.
AAATTGCAGATCAAGGCTTGAGGTCCCACTTCCAGTCTGCGGTCACAATTCCGGTTTGGAATCACAATTGCTGTGCACGGCTAGATGTCACAATTCCACTATGGAATCACAATAACTTTTCAAACATCAGGGTCACAATTCCAGTCCAAGGTCAGAATTCCACTTTAGAATTAACATTGCATATAACGGCTTGAGCTGACAATTCCTGTTTGGAATCACTAGTTCATTTCTACATGACAATTCCATTCTAAGCTTACAATTCCTGATTGGAATCACAATTCCACTACTATGTCACAATTAGAGACTGAGGGCAGAATTCCAGTTTGGAATCAAAATTGCAGATCAAGGCTTGGAGGTCCCAATTCCAGTCTGCGGTCACAATTCCGGATTGGAATTACAATTGCAGATCAAGGCTTGAGCTCACAATTCCAGTTTGGGATCACAAATCCATTTTATGTCACAATTCCCGTCTGAGCTCAAAATTCCAGTTTGGAATCAAAATTGCAGATCAAGGCTTGTGGTCCCAATTCCATTCTGAGCTCAAAATTCCGGTTTGGAATCACAACTGCAGTGAAAGGCTAGATGTCACATTTCCACTATGCATTCAGAAATGCAATTCAAAGCTAAGGGTCACAATTCCAGTCTGAGGTCACAATTCCTGTTTGGAATTACAATTGCAGATCAACGCTTGAGCTCACAATTCCAGTTTGGAATCACAGTTTCATTTCTATATCACAATTCCTTTATAAGCTCACAATTCCCGATTGGATTCACAATTCCTCTACTATGTCACAATTAGAGACTGAGGGCAGAATTCCAATTTAGAATCCAATTGCAGATCAAGGCTTGATGTCAAAATTCCAGTCTGAGCTCACAATTCCAGTTTGGAATCAAAATTGCAGATCAAGGCTTGAGGTCCCAATTCCAGTCTGCTCTCACAATTCCATTTTGGAATCACAATTGCAGTTCATGGCTAGAGGTCATAATTCCACATTGGAATCACAATTGCAGTTCAAAGCTCAGGATCACAATTCAAGTCTGAGGTCACAATTCCAGTTTGGAATAACAATTGCAGATCAACGGTTGAGCTCACAATTCCAGTTTGGAATCACATGTTTATTTCTATATCACAATTCCTTTCTAAGCTCACAATTCCTGATTGGAATCACAATTCCTCTACTATGCCAGAATTAGAGACTGAGGGCAGAATTCCAGTTTGGAATCAAAATTGCAGATCAAGGTTTGAGGTCCCAATTACAGCCTTCTGGTCACAATTCTGGTTTGGAATCACAAATGCAGTGCAAGTTTAGAGGTCACAATTCCACTATGGAATCACAATTGCATTTCAAAGCTCAAGGTCACAATTCCAGTCTGAGGTCACAATTCCGGTTTGCAATTACAATAGCAGATCAAGGCTTGAGCTCACAATTCCAGTTTGGAATCACAATTTCATTTCTATATCACAATTCCTTTCTAAGCTCACAATTCCTGATTGGATTCACAATTCCTCTTCGATGTCACAATTAGAGACTGAGGGCAGAATTCCAGTTTGGAATCAAAATTGCAGATCAAGGTTTGAGGTCCCAATTCCAGTCTGTGGTCACAATTCCAGTTTGGAATCACAAATGCAGTGCAAGTTTAGAGGTCACAATTCCACTATGGAATCACAATTGCATTTCAAAGCTCATGGTCACAATTCCAGTCCAAGGTCATAATTCCGGTTTGGAATCACAATTTCATTGGAAGGCTTGAGCTCACCATTCCAGTTTGGAATCACAATTTCATTTCTATATCACAATTCCTTTCTAAGCTCACAATTCCTGATTGGAATCAGAATTCCTCTACTATGTCACAATTAGAGACTGAGGGCAGAATTCCAGTTTGGAACCACAATTTCATTTGATGTCACAATTCCAGTCTGAGCTCACAATTCCAGTTTGGAATCAAAATTGTACATCAAGGCTTGAGGTCCCAATTCCAGTCTGCGGTGACAATTCCGGTTTGGAATCACAATTGCAGTGCAAGGCTAGAGGTCACAATTCCACTATGGAATCACAATTGCAGTTCAAAGCGCAGGGTCTCAATTCCAGTCGGAGGTCACAATTCCTGTCTGCAATTAGAATATCAAATCAAGGCTTGAGCTCACAATTCCAGTTTGGAATCACAAGTTCATTTCTATATCACAATTCCTTACTGAGCTCACAATTCCTGATTGGAATCAGAATCCCTCTACTATGCCACAATTAGAGACTGAGGGCAGAATTCCAGTTTGGAACCACAATTCCATTTGATGTCACAATTCCAGTCTGAGCTCACAATTCCAGCTTGGAATCAAAATTGTACATCAAGGCTTGAGGTCCCAATTCCAGTCTGCGGTGACAATTCCGGTTTGGAATCACAATTGCAGTGCTAGGCTAGAGGTCACAATTCCACTATGGAATCACAATTGCATTTCAAAGCTCAGGGTCACAATTCCAGTCGGAGGTCACAATTCCTGTCTGCAATTAGAATATCAGATCAAGGCTTGAGCTCACAATTCCAGTTTGGAATCACAATTCCATTTGATGTCACAATTTCAGTCTGAGCTCACAATTCCAGTTTGGAATCAAAATTGCAGATCAAGGCTTGAGGTCCCAATTCCAGTCTGCGGTCACAATTCCGGTTTGGAATCACAATTGCAGTGCACGGCTAGATGTCACAATTCCACTATGGAATCACAATAACTTTTCAAACATCAGGGTCACAATTCCAGTCCAAGGTCAGAATTCCACTTTAGAATTAACATTGCATATAACGGCTTGAGCTGACAATTCCTGTTTGGAATCACTAGTTCATTTCTACATGACAATTCCATTCTAAGCTTACAATTCCTGATTGGAATCACAATTCCACTACTATGTCACAATTAGAGACTGAGGGCAGAATTCCAGTTTGGAATCAAAATTGCAGATCAAGGCTTGGAGGTCCCAATTCCAGTCTGCGGTGACAATTCCGGATTGGAATGAGAATTGCAGTGCAAGGCTAGAGGTCACAATTCCACTATGGAATCACAATTGCATTTCAAAGCTCAGGGTCACAATTCCAATCTGAGGTCACAATTCCAGTTTGGAATTACAATTGCAGATCAAGGCTTGAGCTCACAATTCCAGTTTGGGATCACAAATCCATTTTATGTCACAATTCCCGTCTGAGCTCAAAATTCCAGTTTGGAATCAAAATTGCAGATCAAGGCTTGAGGTCCCACTTCCAGTCTGCGGTCACAATTCCGGTTTGGAATCACAATTGCTGTGCACGGCTAGATGTCACAATTCCACTATGGAATCACAATAACTTTTCAAACATCAGGGTCACAATTCCAGTCCAAGGTCAGAATTCCACTTTAGAATTAACATTGCATATAACGGCTTGAGCTGACAATTCCTGTTTGGAATCACTAGTTCATTTCTACATGACAATTCCATTCTAAGCTTACAATTCCTGATTGGAATCACAATTCCACTACTATGTCACAATTAGAGACTGAGGGCAGAATTCCAGTTTGGAATCAAAATTGCAGATCAAGGCTTGGAGGTCCCAATTCCAGTCTGCGGTCACAATTCCGGATTGGAATTACAATTGCAGATCAAGGCTTGAGCTCACAATTCCAGTTTGGGATCACAAATCCATTTGATGTCACAATTCCCGTCTGAGCTCAAAATTCCAGTTTGGAATCAAAATTGCAGATCAAGGCTTGTGGTCCCAATTCCATTCTGAGCTCAAAATTCCGGTTTGGAATCACAACTGCAGTGAAAGGCTAGATGTCACATTTCCACTATGCATTCAGAAATGCAATTCAAAGCTAAGGGTCACAATTCCAGTCTGAGGTCACAATTCCAGTTTGGAATTACTATTGCAGATCAACGCTTGAGCTCACAATTCCAGTTTGGAATCACAATTTCATTTCTATATCACAATTCCTTTCTAAGCTCACAATTCCTGATTGGAATGACAATTCCTCTACTATGTCACAATTAGAGACTGAGGGCAGAATTCCAATTTAGAATCCAATTGCAAGTCAAGGCTTGATGTCACAATTCCAGTCTGAGCTCACAATTCCAGTTTGGAATCAAAATTGCAGATCAAGGCTTGAGGTCCCAATTCCAGTCTGCTCTCACAATTCCATTTTGGAATCACAATTGCAGTTCATGGCTAGAGGTCACAATTCCACATTGGAATCACAATTGCACTTCAAAGCTCAGGATCACAATTCAAGTCTGAGGTCACAATTCCAGTTTGGAATTACAATAGCAGATCAAGGCTTGAGCTCACAATTCCAGTTTGGAATCACATGTTTATTTCTATATCACAATTCCTTTCTAAGCTCACAATTCCTGATTGGAATCACAATTCTTCTACTATGTCACAATTAGAGACTGAGGGCAGAATTCCTGTTTGGAATCACAATTTCATTTGATATCACAAATCCAATCTGAACTCACAATTTCAGTTTGGAATCAAAATTGCAGATCATGGTTTGAGGTCCCAATTACAGTCTGCGGTGACAATTCCCGGAATGGATTTAAAATTGGAGTGCAAGGCTAGAGGTGACAATTCCACTATGGAATCACAATTGCATTTCAAAGCTCAGGGTCACAATTCCAGTCTGAGGTCACAATTGCAGTTTGGAATTACAATTGCAGATCAACGCATGAGCTCACAATTCCAGTTTGGAATCACAATTTCATTTCTATATAACAATTCCTTTCTAAGCTCCCAATTCCTGATTGTAATCACAATTCCTCTACTATGTCACAATTAGAGACTGAGGGCAGAATTCCAATTTAGAATCCAATTGCAGATCAAGGCTTGAGGTCCCAATTCCAGTCTGCTGTCACAATTCCAGTTTGGAATTACAATTGCAGATCAAGGCTTGAGCTCACAATTCCAGTTTGGAATCACAAGTTCATTTCTATATCACAATTCCATTCTAAGCTCACAATTCCTGATTGGAATCAGAATTCCTCTACTATGCCACAATTAGAGACTGAGGGCAGAATTCCAGTTTGGAACCACAATTCCATTTGATGTCACAATTCCAGTCTGAGCTCACAATTCCAGCTTGGAATCAAAATTGCACATCAAGGCTTGAGGTCCTAATTCCAGTCTGCGGTGACAATTCCGGTTTGGAATCACAATTGCAGTGCAGGGCTAGAGGTCACAATTCCACTATGGAATCACAATTGCAGTTCAAAGCTCAGGGTCACAATTCCAGTCGGAGGTCACAATTCCTGTCTGCAATTAGAATATCAGATCAAGGCTTGAGCTCACAATTCCAGTTTGGAATCACAATTCCATTTGATGTCACAATTTCAGTCTGAGCTCACAATTCCAGTTTGGAATCAAAATTGCAGATCAAGGCTTGAGGTCCCAATTCCAGTCTGCGGTCACAATTCCGGTTTGGAATCACAATTGCAGTGCACGGCTAGATGTCCCAATTCCACTATGGAATCACAATAACTTTTCAAACATCAGGGTCACAATTCCAGTCCAAGGTCAGAATTCCACTTTAGAATTAACATTGCATATAACGGCTTGAGCTGACAATTCCTGTTTGGAATCACTAGTTCATTTCTACATGACAATTCCATTCTAAGCTTACAATTCCTGATTGGAATCACAATTCCACTACTATGTCACAATTAGAGACTGAGGGCAGAATTCCAGTTTGGAATCAAAATTGCAGATCAAGGCTTGGAGGTCCCAATTCCAGTCTGCGGTCACAATTCCGGATTGGAATTACAATTGCAGATCAAGGCTTGAGCTCACAATTCCAGTTTGGGATCACAAATCCATTTTATGTCACAATTCCCGTCTGAGCTCAAAATTCCAGTTTGGAATCAAAATTGCAGATCAAGGCTTGTGGTCCCAATTCCATTCTGAGCTCAAAATTCCGGTTTGGAATCACAACTGCAGTGAAAGGCTAGATGTCACATTTCCACTATGCATTCAGAAATGCAATTCAAAGCTAAGGGTCACAATTCCAGTCTGAGGTCACAATTCCAGTTTGGAATTACTATTGCAGATCAACGCTTGAGCTCACAATTCCAGTTTGGAATCACAATTTCATTTCTATATCACAATTCCTTTCTAAGCTCACAATTCCTGATTGGAATGACAATTCCTCTACTATGTCACAATTAGAGACTGAGGGCAGAATTCCAATTTAGAATCCAATTGCAAGTCAAGGCTTGATGTCACAATTCCAGTCTGAGCTCACAATTCCAGTTTGGAATCAAAATTGCAGATCAAGGCTTGAGGTCCCAATTCCAGTCTGCTCTCACAATTCCATTTTGGAATCACAATTGCAGTTCATGGCTAGAGGTCACAATTCCACATTGGAATCACAATTGCACTTCAAAGCTCAGGATCACAATTCAAGTCTGAGGTCACAATTCCAGTTTGGAATTACAATAGCAGATCAAGGCTTGAGCTCACAATTCCAGTTTGGAATCACATGTTTATTTCTATATCACAATTCCTTTCTAAGCTCACAATTCCTGATTGGAATCACAATTCTTCTACTATGTCACAATTAGAGACTGAGGGCAGAATTCCTGTTTGGAATCACAATTTCATTTGATATCACAAATCCAATCTGAACTCACAATTTCAGTTTGGAATCAAAATTGCAGATCATGGTTTGAGGTCCCAATTACAGTCTGCGGTGACAATTCCCGGAATGGATTTAAAATTGGAGTGCAAGGCTAGAGGTGACAATTCCACTATGGAATCACAATTGCATTTCAAAGCTCAGGGTCACAATTCCAGTCTGAGGTCACAATTGCAGTTTGGAATTACAATTGCAGATCAACGCATGAGCTCACAATTCCAGTTTGGAATCACAATTTCATTTCTATATAACAATTCCTTTCTAAGCTCCCAATTCCTGATTGTAATCACAATTCCTCTACTATGTCACAATTAGAGACTGAGGGCAGAATTCCAATTTAGAATCCAATTGCAGATCAAGGCTTGAGGTCCCAATTCCAGTCTGCTGTCACAATTCCAGTTTGGAATTACAATTGCAGATCAAGGCTTGAGCTCACAATTCCAGTTTGGAATCACAAGTTCATTTCTATATCACAATTCCATTCTAAGCTCACAATTCCTGATTGGAATCAGAATTCCTCTACTATGCCACAATTAGAGACTGAGGGCAGAATTCCAGTTTGGAACCACAATTCCATTTGATGTCACAATTCCAGTCTGAGCTCACAATTCCAGCTTGGAATCAAAATTGCACATCAAGGCTTGAGGTCCTAATTCCAGTCTGCGGTGACAATTCCGGTTTGGAATCACAATTGCAGTGCAAGGCTAGAGGTCACAATTCCACTATGGAATCACAATTGCAGTTCAAAGCTCAGGGTCACAATTCCAGTCGGAGGTCACAATTCCTGTCTGCAATTAGAATATCAGATCAAGGCTTGAGCTCACAATTCCAGTTTGGAATCACAATTCCATTTGATGTCACAATTTCAGTCTGAGCTCACAATTCCAGTTTGGAATCAAAATTGCAGATCAAGGCTTGAGGTCCCAATTCCAGTCTGCGGTCACAATTCCGGTTTGGAATCACAATTGCAGTGCACGGCTAGATGTCCCAATTCCACTATGGAATCACAATAACTTTTCAAACATCAGGGTCACAATTCCAGTCCAAGGTCAGAATTCCACTTTAGAATTAACATTGCATATAACGGCTTGAGCTGACAATTCCTGTTTGGAATCACTAGTTCATTTCTACATGACAATTCCATTCTAAGCTTACAATTCCTGATTGGAATCACAATTCCACTACTATGTCACAATTAGAGACTGAGGGCAGAATTCCAGTTTGGAATCAAAATTGCAGATCAAGGCTTGGAGGTCCCAATTCCAGTCTGCGGTCACAATTCCGGATTGGAATGAGAATTGCAGTGCAAGGCTAGAGGTCACAATTCCACTATGGAATCACAATTGCATTTCAAAGCTCAGGGTCACAATTCCAATCTGAGGTCACAATTCCAGTTTGGAATTACAATTGCAGATCAAGGCTTGAGCTCACAATTCCAGTTTGGGATCACAAATCCATTTTATGTCACAATTCCCGTCTGAGCTCAAAATTCCAGTTTGGAATCAAAATTGCAGATCAAGGCTTGAGGTCCCACTTCCAGTCTGCGGTCACAATTCCGGTTTGGAATCACAATTGCTGTGCACGGCTAGATGTCACAATTCCACTATGGAATCACAATAACTTTTCAAACATCAGGGTCACAATTCCAGTCCAAGGTCAGAATTCCACTTTAGAATTAACATTGCATATAACGGCTTGAGCTGACAATTCCTGTTTGGAATCACTACTTCATTTCTACATGACAATTCCATTCTAAGCTTACAATTCCTGATTGGAATCACAATTCCACTACTATGTCACAATTAGAGACTGAGGGCAGAATTCCAGTTTGGAATCAAAATTGCAGATCAAGGCTTGGAGGTCCCAATTCCAGTCTGCGGTCACAATTCCGGATTGGAATTACAATTGCAGATCAAGGCTTGAGCTCACAATTCCAGTTTGGGATCACAAATCCATTTTATGTCACAATTCCCGTCTGAGCTCAAAATTCCAGTTTGGAATCAAAATTGCAGATCAAGGCTTGTGGTCCCAATTCCATTCTGAGCTCAAAATTCCGGTTTGGAATCACAACTGCAGTGAAAGGCTAGATGTCACATTTCCACTATGCATTCAGAAATGCAATTCAAAGCTAAGGGTCACAATTCCAGTCTGAGGTCACAATTCCTGTTTGGAATTACAATTGCAGATCAACGCTTGAGCTCACAATTCCAGTTTGGAATCACAGTTTCATTTCTATATCACAATTCCTTTATAAGCTCACAATTCCCGATTGGAATGACAATTCCTCTACTATGTCACAATTAGAGACTGAGGGCAGAATTCCAATTTAGAATCCAATTGCAGATCAAGGCTTGATGTCAAAATTCCAGTCTGAGCTCACAATTCCAGTTTGGAATCAAAATTGCAGATCAAGGCTTGAGGTCCCAATTCCAGTCTGCTCTCACAATTCCATTTTGGAATCACAATTGCAGTTCATGGCTAGAGGTCACAATTCCACATTGGAATCACAATTGCAGTTCAAAGCTCAGGATCACAATTCAAGTCTGAGGTCACAATTCCAGTTTGGAATAACAATTGCAGATCAACGGTTGAGCTCACAATTCCAGTTTGGAATCACATGTTTATTTCTATATCACAATTCCTTTCTAAGCTCACAATTCCTGATTGGAATCACAATTCCTCTACTATGCCAGAATTAGAGACTGAGGGCAGAATTCCAGTTTGGAATCAAAATTGCAGATCAAGGTTTGAGGTCCCAATTACAGCCTGTGGTCACAATTCTGGTTTGGAATCACAAATGCAGTGCAAGTTTAGAGGTCACAATTCCACTATGGAATCACAATTGAATTTCAAAGCTCAAGGTCACAATTCCAGTCGGAGGTCACAATTCCGGTTTGCAATTACAATAGCAGATCAAGGCTTGAGCTCACAATTCCAGTTTGGAATCACAATTTCATTTCTATATCACAATTCCTTTCTAAGCTCACAATTCCTGATTGGATTCACAATTCCTCTTCGATGTCACAATTAGAGACTGAGGGCAGAATTCCAGTTTGGAATCAAAATTGCAGATCAAGGTTTGAGGTCCCAATTCCAGTCTGTGGTCACAATTCCAGTTTGGAATCACAAATGCAGTGCAAGTTTAGAGGTCACAATTCCACTATGGAATCACAATTGCATTTCAAAGCTCATGGTCACAATTCCAGTCTGAGGTCATAATTCCGGTTTGGAATCACAATTTCATTGGAAGGCTTGAGCTCACCATTCCAGTTTGGAATCACAATTTCATTTCTATATCACAATTCCTTTCTAAGCTCACAATTCCTGATTGGAATCAGAATTCCTCTACTATGTCACAATTAGAGACTGAGGGCAGAATTCCAGTTTGGAACCACAATTTCATTTGATGTCACAATTCCAGTCTGAGCTCACAATTCCAGTTTGGAATCAAAATTGTACATCAAGGCTTGAGGTCCCAATTCCAGTCTGCGGTGACAATTCCGGTTTGGAATCACAATTGCAGTGCAAGGCTAGAGGTCACAATTCCACTATGGAATCACAATTGCAGTTCAAAGCGCAGGGTCTCAATTCCAGTCGGAGGTCACAATTCCTGTCTGCAATTAGAATATCAAATCAAGGCTTGAGCTCACAATTCCAGTTTGGAATCACAAGTTCATTTCTATATCACAATTCCTTACTAAGCTCACAATTCCTGATTGGAATCAGAATCCCTCTACTATGCCACAATTAGAGACTGAGGGCAGAATTCCAGTTTGGAACCACAATTCCATTTGATGTCACAATTCCAGTCTGAGCTCACAATTCCAGCTTGGAATCAAAATTGTACATCAAGGCTTGAGGTCCCAATTCCAGTCTGCGGTGACAATTCCGGTTTGGAATCACAATTGCAGTGCTAGGCTAGAGGTCACAATTCCACTATGGAATCACAATTGCATTTCAAAGCTCAGGGTCACAATTCCAGTCGGAGGTCACAATTCCTGTCTGCAATTAGAATATCAGATCAAGGCTTGAGCTCACAATTCCAGTTTGGAATCACAATTCCATTTGATGTCACAATTTCAGTCTGAGCTCACAATTCCAGTTTGGAATCAAAATTGCAGATCAAGGCTTGAGGTCCCAATTCCAGTCTGCGGTCACAATTCCGGTTTGGAATCACAATTGCAGTGCACGGCTAGATGTCACAATTCCACTATGGAATCACAATAACTTTTCAAACATCAGGGTCACAATTCCAGTCCAAGGTCAGAATTCCACTTTAGAATTAACATTGCATATAACGGCTTGAGCTGACAATTCCTGTTTGGAATCACTAGTTCATTTCTACATGACAATTCCATTCTAAGCTTACAATTCCTGATTGGAATCACAATTCCACTACTATGTCACAATTAGAGACTGAGGGCAGAATTCCAGTTTGGAATCAAAATTGCAGATCAAGGCTTGGAGGTCCCAATTCCAGTCTGCGGTGACAATTCCGGATTGGAATGAGAATTGCAGTGCAAGGCTAGAGGTCACAATTCCACTATGGAATCACAATTGCATTTCAAAGCTCAGGGTCACAATTCCAATCTGAGGTCACAATTCCAGTTTGGAATTACAATTGCAGATCAAGGCTTGAGCTCACAATTCCAGTTTGGGATCACAAATCCATTTTATGTCACAATTCCCGTCTGAGCTCAAAATTCCAGTTTGGAATCAAAATTGCAGATCAAGGCTTGAGGTCCCACTTCCAGTCTGCGGTCACAATTCCGGTTTGGAATCACAATTGCTGTGCACGGCTAGATGTCACAATTCCACTATGGAATCACAATAACTTTTCAAACATCAGGGTCACAATTCCAGTCCAAGGTCAGAATTCCACTTTAGAATTAACATTGCATATAACGGCTTGAGCTGACAATTCCTGTTTGGAATCACTAGTTCATTTCTACATGACAATTCCATTCTAAGCTTACAATTCCTGATTGGAATCACAATTCCACTACTATGTCACAATTAGAGACTGAGGGCAGAATTCCAGTTTGGAATCAAAATTGCAGATCAAGGCTTGGAGGTCCCAATTCCAGTCTGCGGTCACAATTCCGGATTGGAATTACAATTGCAGATCAAGGCTTGAGCTCACAATTCCAGTTTGGGATCACAAATCCATTTGATGTCACAATTCCCGTCTGAGCTCAAAATTCCAGTTTGGAATCAAAATTGCAGATCAAGGCTTGTGGTCCCAATTCCATTCTGAGCTCAAAATTCCGGTTTGGAATCACAACTGCAGTGAAAGGCTAGATGTCACATTTCCACTATGCATTCAGAAATGCAATTCAAAGCTAAGGGTCACAATTCCAGTCTGAGGTCACAATTCCAGTTTGGAATTACTATTGCAGATCAACGCTTGAGCTCACAATTCCAGTTTGGAATCACAATTTCATTTCTATATCACAATTCCTTTCTAAGCTCACAATTCCTGATTGGAATGACAATTCCTCTACTATGTCACAATTAGAGACTGAGGGCAGAATTCCAATTTAGAATCCAATTGCAGGTCAAGGCTTGATGTCACAATTCCAGTCTGAGCTCACAATTCCAGTTTGGAATCAAAATTGCAGATCAAGGCTTGAGGTCCCAATTCCAGTCTGCTCTCACAATTCCATTTTGGAATCACAATTGCAGTTCATGGCTAGAGGTCACAATTCCACATTGGAATCACAATTGCACTTCAAAGCTCAGGATCACAATTCAAGTCTGAGGTCACAATTCCAGTTTGGAATTACAATAGCAGATCAAGGCTTGAGCTCACAATTCCAGTTTGGAATCACATGTTTATTTCTATATCACAATTCCTTTCTAAGCTCACAATTCCTGATTGGAATCACAATTCTTCTACTATGTCACAATTAGAGACTGAGGGCAGAATTCCTGTTTGGAATCACAATTTCATTTGATATCACAAATCCAATCTGAACTCACAATTTCAGTTTGGAATCAAAATTGCAGATCATGGTTTGAGGTCCCAATTACAGTCTGCGGTGACAATTCCCGGAATGGATTTAAAATCGGAGTGCAAGGCTAGAGGTGACAATTCCACTATGGAATCACAATTGCATTTCAAAGCTCAGGGTCACAATTCCAGTCTGAGGTCACAATTCCAGTTTGGAATTACAATTGCAGATCAACGCATGAGCTCACAATTCCAGTTTGGAATCACAATTTCATTTCTATATAACAATTCCTTTCTAAGCTCCCAATTCCTGATTGTAATCACAATTCCTCTACTATGTCACAATTAGAGACTGAGGGCAGAATTCCAATTTAGAATCCAATTGCAGATCAAGGCTTGAGGTCCCAATTCCAGTCTGCTGTCACAATTCCAGTTTGGAATTACAATTGCAGATCAAGGCTTGAGCTCACAATTCCAGTTTGGAATCACAAGTTCATTTCTATATCACAATTCCATTCTAAGCTCACAATTCCTGATTGGAATCAGAATTCCTCTACTATGCCACAATTAGAGACTGAGGGCAGAATTCCAGTTTGGAACCACAATTCCATTTGATGTCACAATTCCAGTCTGAGCTCACAATTCCAGCTTGGAATCAAAATTGCACATCAAGGCTTGAGGTCCCAATTCCAGTCTGCGGTGACAATTCCGGTTTGGAATCACAATTGCAGTGCAAGGCTAGAGGTCACAATTCCACTATGGAATCACAATTGCAGTTCAAAGCTCAGGGTCACAATTCCAGTCGGAGGTCACAATTCCTGTCTGCAATTAGAATATCAGATCAAGGCTTGAGCTCACAATTCCAGTTTGGAATCACAATTCCATTTGATGTCACAATTTCAGTCTGAGCTCACAATTCCAGTTTGGAATCAAAATTGCAGATCAAGGCTTGAGGTCCCAATTCCAGTCTGCTGTCACAATTCCGGATTGGAATCACAATTGCAGTGCAAGGCTAGAGGACACAATTCCACTATGGAATCACAATAACTTTTCAAACATCAGGGTCACAATTCCAGTCCAAGGTCAGAATTCCACTTTAGAATTAACATTGCATATAACGGCTTGAGCTGACAATTCCTGTTTGGAATCACTAGTTCATTTCTACATGACAATTCCATTCTAAGCTTACAATTCCTGATTGGAATCACAATTCCACTACTATGTCACAATTAGAGACTGAGGGCAGAATTCCAGTTTGGAATCACAATTCCATTTGATGTCACAATTTCAGTCTGAGCTCACAATTCCAGCTTGGAATCAAAATTGCACATCAAGGTTTGAGGTCCCAATTACAGCCTGTGGTCACAATTCTGGTTTGGAATCACAAATGCAGTGCAAGTTTAGAGGTCACAATTCCACTATGGAATCACAATTGCATTTCAAAGCTCAAGGTCACAATTCCAGTCTGAGGTCACAATTCCGGTTTGCAATTAGAATATCAGATCAAGGCTTGAGCTCACAATTCCAGTTTGGAATCACAATTTCATTTCTATATCACAATTCCTTTCTAAGCTCACAATTCCTGATTGGATTCACAATTCCTCTTCGATGTCACAATTAGAGACTGCGGTCACAATTCCAGTTTGGAATCAAAATTGCAGATCAAGGCTTGAGGTCCCAATTCCAGTCTGCTGTCACAATTCCAGTTTGGAATTACAATTGCAGATCAAGGCTTGAGCTCACAATTCCAGTTTGGAATCACAATTTCATTTCTATATCACAATTCCATTCTAAGCTCACAATTCCTGATTGGAATCAGAATTCCTCTACTATGCCACAATTAGAGACTGAGGGCAGAATTCCAGTTTGGAACCACAATTCCATTTGATGTCACAATTCCAGTCTGAGCTCACAATTCCAGCTTGGAATCAAAATTGTACATCAAGGCTTGAGGTCCCAATTCCAGTCTGCGGTGACAATTCCGGTTTGGAATCACAATTGCAGTGCAAGGCTAGAGGTCACAATTCCACTATGGAATCACAATTGCAGTTCAAAGCTCAGGGTCACAATTCCAGTCGGAGGTCACAATTCCTGTCTGCAATTAGAATATCAGATCAAGGCTTGAGCTCACAATTCCAGTTTGGAATCACAATTCCATTTGATGTCACAATTTCAGTCTGAGCTCACAATTCCAGTTTGGAATCAAAATTGCAGATCAAGGCTTGTGGTCCCAATTCCAGTCTGAGCTCAAAATTCCGGATTGGAATCACAATTGCAGTGAAAGGCTAGATGTCACATTTCCACTATGCATTCAGAAATGCAATTCAAAGCTAAGGGTCACAATTCCAGTCTGAGGTCACAATTCCAGTCTGCGGTGACAATTCCGGATTGGAATGAGAATTGCAGTGCAAGGCTAGAGGTCACAATTCCACTATGGAATCACAATTGCATTTCAAAGCTCAGGGTCACAATTCCAATCTGAGGTCACAATTCCAGTTTGGAATTACAATTGCAGATCAAGGCTTGAGCTCACAATTCCAGTTTGGGATCACAAATCCATTTTATGTCACAATTCCCGTCTGAGCTCAAAATTCCAGTTTGGAATCAAAATTGCAGATCAAGGCTTGAGGTCCCACTTCCAGTCTGCGGTCACAATTCCGGTTTGGAATCACAATTGCTGTGCACGGCTAGATGTCACAATTCCACTATGGAATCACAATAACTTTTCAAACATCAGGGTCACAATTCCAGTCCAAGGTCAGAATTCCACTTTAGAATTAACATTGCATATAACGGCTTGAGCTGACAATTCCTGTTTGGAATCACTAGTTCATTTCTACATGACAATTCCATTCTAAGCTTACAATTCCTGATTGGAATCACAATTCCACTACTATGTCACAATTAGAGACTGAGGGCAGAATTCCAGTTTGGAATCAAAATTGCAGATCAAGGCTTGGAGGTCCCAATTCCAGTCTGCGGTCACAATTCCGGATTGGAATTACAATTGCAGATCAAGGCTTGAGCTCACAATTCCAGTTTGGGATCACAAATCCATTTGATGTCACAATTCCCGTCTGAGCTCAAAATTCCAGTTTGGAATCAAAATTGCAGATCAAGGCTTGTGGTCCCAATTCCATTCTGAGCTCAAAATTCCGGTTTGGAATCACAACTGCAGTGAAAGGCTAGATGTCACATTTCCACTATGCATTCAGAAATGCAATTCAAAGCTAAGGGTCACAATTCCAGTCTGAGGTCACAATTCCAGTTTGGAATTACTATTGCAGATCAACGCTTGAGCTCACAATTCCAGTTTGGAATCACAATTTCATTTCTATATCACAATTCCTTTCTAAGCTCACAATTCCTGATTGGAATGACAATTCCTCTACTATGTCACAATTAGAGACTGAGGGCAGAATTCCAATTTAGAATCCAATTGCAGGTCAAGGCTTGATGTCACAATTCCAGTCTGAGCTCACAATTCCAGTTTGGAATCAAAATTGCAGATCAAGGCTTGAGGTCCCAATTCCAGTCTGCTCTCACAATTCCATTTTGGAATCACAATTGCAGTTCATGGCTAGAGGTCACAATTCCACATTGGAATCACAATTGCACTTCAAAGCTCAGGATCACAATTCAAGTCTGAGGTCACAATTCCAGTTTGGAATTACAATAGCAGATCAAGGCTTGAGCTCACAATTCCAGTTTGGAATCACATGTTTATTTCTATATCACAATTCCTTTCTAAGCTCACAATTCCTGATTGGAATCACAATTCTTCTACTATGTCACAATTAGAGACTGAGGGCAGAATTCCTGTTTGGAATCACAATTTCATTTGATATCACAAATCCAATCTGAACTCACAATTTCAGTTTGGAATCAAAATTGCAGATCATGGTTTGAGGTCCCAATTACAGTCTGCGGTGACAATTCCCGGAATGGATTTAAAATCGGAGTGCAAGGCTAGAGGTGACAATTCCACTATGGAATCACAATTGCATTTCAAAGCTCAGGGTCACAATTCCAGTCTGAGGTCACAATTCCAGTTTGGAATTACAATTGCAGATCAACGCATGAGCTCACAATTCCAGTTTGGAATCACAATTTCATTTCTATATAACAATTCCTTTCTAAGCTCCCAATTCCTGATTGTAATCACAATTCCTCTACTATGTCACAATTAGAGACTGAGGGCAGAATTCCAATTTAGAATCCAATTGCAGATCAAGGCTTGAGGTCGCAATTCCAGTCTGCTGTCACAATTCCAGTTTGGAATTACAATTGCAGATCAAGGCTTGAGCTCACAATTCCAGTTTGGAATCACAAGTTCATTTCTATATCACAATTCCATTCTAAGCTCACAATTCCTGATTGGAATCAGAATTCCTCTACTATGCCACAATTAGAGACTGAGGGCAGAATTCCAGTTTGGAACCACAATTCCATTTGATGTCACAATTCCAGTCTGAGCTCACAATTCCAGCTTGGAATCAAAATTGCACATCAAGGCTTGAGGTCCCAATTCCAGTCTGCGGTGACAATTCCGGTTTGGAATCACAATTGCAGTGCAAGGCTAGAGGTCACAATTCCACTATGGAATCACAATTGCAGTTCAAAGCTCAGGGTCACAATTCCAGTCGGAGGTCACAATTCCTGTCTGCAATTAGAATATCAGATCAAGGCTTGAGCTCACAATTCCAGTTTGGAATCACAATTCCATTTGATGTCACAATTTCAGTCTGAGCTCACAATTCCAGTTTGGAATCAAAATTGCAGATCAAGGCTTGAGGTCCCAATTCCAGTCTGCTGTCACAATTCCGGATTGGAATCACAATTGCAGTGCAAGGCTAGAGGACACAATTCCACTATGGAATCACAATAACTTTTCAAACATCAGGGTCACAATTCCAGTCCAAGGTCAGAATTCCACTTTAGAATTAACATTGCATATAACGGCTTGAGCTGACAATTCCTGTTTGGAATCACTAGTTCATTTCTACATGACAATTCCATTCTAAGCTTACAATTCCTGATTGGAATCACAATTCCACTACTATGTCACAATTAGAGACTGAGGGCAGAATTCCAGTTTGGAATCACAATTCCATTTGATGTCACAATTTCAGTCTGAGCTCACAATTCCAGCTTGGAATCAAAATTGCACATCAAGGTTTGAGGTCCCAATTACAGCCTGTGGTCACAATTCTGGTTTGGAATCACAAATGCAGTGCAAGTTTAGAGGTCACAATTCCACTATGGAATCACAATTGCATTTCAAAGCTCAAGGTCACAATTCCAGTCTGAGGTCACAATTCCGGTTTGCAATTAGAATATCAGATCAAGGCTTGAGCTCACAATTCCAGTTTGGAATCACAATTTCATTTCTATATCACAATTCCTTTCTAAGCTCACAATTCCTGATTGGATTCACAATTCCTCTTCGATGTCACAATTAGAGACTGCGGTCACAATTCCAGTTTGGAATCAAAATTGCAGATCAAGGCTTGAGGTCCCAATTCCAGTCTGCTGTCACAATTCCAGTTTGGAATTACAATTGCAGATCAAGGCTTGAGCTCACAATTCCAGTTTGGAATCACAAGTTCATTTCTATATCACAATTCCATTCTAAGCTCACAATTCCTGATTGGAATCAGAATTCCTCTACTATGCCACAATTAGAGACTGAGGGCAGAATTCCAGTTTGGAACCACAATTCCATTTGATGTCACAATTCCAGTCTGAGCTCACAATTCCAGCTTGGAATCAAAATTGTACATCAAGGCTTGAGGTCCCAATTCCAGTCTGCGGTGACAATTCCGGTTTGGAATCACAATTGCAGTGCAAGGCTAGAGGTCACAATTCCACTATGGAATCACAATTGCAGTTCAAAGCTCAGGGTCACAATTCCAGTCGGAGGTCACAATTCCTGTCTGCAATTAGAATATCAGATCAAGGCTTGAGCTCACAATTCCAGTTTGGAATCACAATTCCATTTGATGTCACAATTTCAGTCTGAGCTCACAATTCCAGTTTGGAATCAAAATTGCAGATCAAGGCTTGTGGTCCCAATTCCAGTCTGAGCTCAAAATTCCGGATTGGAATCACAATTGCAGTGAAAGGCTAGATGTCACATTTCCACTATGCATTCAGAAATGCAATTCAAAGCTAAGGGTCACAATTCCAGTCTGAGGTCACAATTCCAGTTTGGAATTACTATTGCAGATCAACGCTTGAGCTCACAATTCCAGTTTGGAATCACAATTTCATTTCTATATCACAATTCCTTTCTAAGCTCACAATTCCTGATTGGAATCACAATTCCTCTACTATGTCACAATTAGAGACTGAGGGCAGAATTCCAATTTAGAATCCAATTGCAGATCAAGGCTTGATGTCAAAATTCCAGTCTGAGCTCACAATTCCAGTTTGGAATCAAAATTGCAGATCAAGGCTTGAGGTCCCAATTCCAGTCTGCTCTCACAATTCCGGTTTGGAATCACAATTGCAGTGCACGGCTAGATGTCACAATTCCACTATGGAATCACAATAACTTTTCAAACATCAGGGTCACAATTCCAGTCCAAGGTCAGAATTCCACTTTAGAATTAACATTGCATATAACGGCTTGAGCTGACAATTCCTGTTTGGAATCACTAGTTCATTTCTACATGACAATTCCATTCTAAGCTTACAATTCCTGATTGGAATCACAATTCCACTACTATGTCACAATTAGAGACTGAGGGCAGAATTCCAGTTTGGAATCAAAATTGCAGATCAAGGCTTGGAGGTCCCAATTCCAGTCTGCGGTGACAATTCCGGATTGGAATGAGAATTGCAGTGCAAGGCTAGAGGTCACAATTCCACTATGGAATCACAATTGCATTTCAAAGCTCAGGGTCACAATTCCAATCTGAGGTCACAATTCCAGTTTGGAATTACAATTGCAGATCAAGGCTTGAGCTCACAATTCCAGTTTGGGATCACAAATCCATTTTATGTCACAATTCCCGTCTGAGCTCAAAATTCCAGTTTGGAATCAAAATTGCAGATCAAGGCTTGAGGTCCCACTTCCAGTCTGCGGTCACAATTCCGGTTTGGAATCACAATTGCTGTGCACGGCTAGATGTCACAATTCCACTATGGAATCACAATAACTTTTCAAACATCAGGGTCACAATTCCAGTCCAAGGTCAGAATTCCACTTTAGAATTAACATTGCATATAACGGCTTGAGCTGACAATTCCTGTTTGGAATCACTAGTTCATTTCTACATGACAATTCCATTCTAAGCTTACAATTCCTGATTGGAATCACAATTCCACTACTATGTCACAATTAGAGACTGAGGGCAGAATTCCAGTTTGGAATCAAAATTGCAGATCAAGGCTTGGAGGTCCCAATTCCAGTCTGCGGTCACAATTCCGGATTGGAATTACAATTGCAGATCAAGGCTTGAGCTCACAATTCCAGTTTGGGATCACAAATCCATTTGATGTCACAATTCCCGTCTGAGCTCAAAATTCCAGTTTGGAATCAAAATTGCAGATCAAGGCTTGTGGTCCCAATTCCATTCTGAGCTCAAAATTCCGGTTTGGAATCACAACTGCAGTGAAAGGCTAGATGTCACATTTCCACTATGCATTCAGAAATGCAATTCAAAGCTAAGGGTCACAATTCCAGTCTGAGGTCACAATTCCAGTTTGGAATTACTATTGCAGATCAACGCTTGAGCTCACAATTCCAGTTTGGAATCACAATTTCATTTCTATATCACAATTCCTTTCTAAGCTCACAATTCCTGATTGGAATGACAATTCCTCTACTATGTCACAATTAGAGACTGAGGGCAGAATTCCAATTTAGAATCCAATTGCAGGTCAAGGCTTGATGTCACAATTCCAGTCTGAGCTCACAATTCCAGTTTGGAATCAAAATTGCAGATCAAGGCTTGAGGTCCCAATTCCAGTCTGCTCTCACAATTCCATTTTGGAATCACAATTGCAGTTCATGGCTAGAGGTCACAATTCCACATTGGAATCACAATTGCACTTCAAAGCTCAGGATCACAATTCAAGTCTGAGGTCACAATTCCAGTTTGGAATTACAATAGCAGATCAAGGCTTGAGCTCACAATTCCAGTTTGGAATCACATGTTTATTTCTATATCACAATTCCTTTCTAAGCTCACAATTCATGATTGGAATCACAATTCTTCTACTATGTCACAATTAGAGACTGAGGGCAGAATTCCTGTTTGGAATCACAATTTCATTTGATATCACAAATCCAATCTGAACTCACAATTTCAGTTTGGAATCAAAATTGCAGATCATGGTTTGAGGTCCCAATTACAGTCTGCGGTGACAATTCCCGGAATGGATTTAAAATCGGAGTGCAAGGCTAGAGGTGACAATTCCACTATGGAATCACAATTGCATTTCAAAGCTCAGGGTCACAATTCCAGTCTGAGGTCACAATTCCAGTTTGGAATTACAATTGCAGATCAACGCATGAGCTCACAATTCCAGTTTGGAATCACAATTTCATTTCTATATAACAATTCCTTTCTAAGCTCCCAATTCCTGATTGTAATCACAATTCCTCTACTATGTCACAATTAGAGACTGAGGGCAGAATTCCAATTTAGAATCCAATTGCAGATCAAGGCTTGAGGTCCCAATTCCAGTCTGCTGTCACAATTCCAGTTTGGAATTACAATTGCAGATCAAGGCTTGAGCTCACAATTCCAGTTTGGAATCACAAGTTCATTTCTATATCACAATTCCATTCTAAGCTCACAATTCCTGATTGGAATCAGAATTCCTCTACTATGCCACAATTAGAGACTGAGGGCAGAATTCCAGTTTGGAACCACAATTCCATTTGATGTCACAATTCCAGTCTGAGCTCACAATTCCAGCTTGGAATCAAAATTGCACATCAAGGCTTGAGGTCCCAATTCCAGTCTGCGGTGACAATTCCGGTTTGGAATCACAATTGCAGTGCAAGGCTAGAGGTCACAATTCCACTATGGAATCACAATTGCAGTTCAAAGCTCAGGGTCACAATTCCAGTCGGAGGTCACAATTCCTGTCTGCAATTAGAATATCAGATCAAGGCTTGAGCTCACAATTCCAGTTTGGAATCACAATTCCATTTGATGTCACAATTTCAGTCTGAGCTCACAATTCCAGTTTGGAATCAAAATTGCAGATCAAGGCTTGAGGTCCCAATTCCAGTCTGCTGTCACAATTCCGGATTGGAATCACAATTGCAGTGCAAGGCTAGAGGACACAATTCCACTATGGAATCACAATAACTTTTCAAACATCAGGGTCACAATTCCAGTCCAAGGTCAGAATTCCACTTTAGAATTAACATTGCATATAACGGCTTGAGCTGACAATTCCTGTTTGGAATCACTAGTTCATTTCTACATGACAATTCCATTCTAAGCTTACAATTCCTGATTGGAATCACAATTCCACTACTATGTCACAATTAGAGACTGAGGGCAGAATTCCAGTTTGGAATCACAATTCCATTTGATGTCACAATTTCAGTCTGAGCTCACAATTCCAGCTTGGAATCAAAATTGCAGATCAAGGTTTGAGGTCCCAATTACAGCCTGTGGTCACAATTCTGGTTTGGAATCACAAATGCAGTGCAAGTTTAGAGGTCACAATTCCACTATGGAATCACAATTGCATTTCAAAGCTCAAGGTCACAATTCCAGTCTGAGGTCACAATTCCGGTTTGCAATTAGAATATCAGATCAAGGCTTGAGCTCACAATTCCAGTTTGGAATCACAATTTCATTTCTATATAACAATTCCTTTCTAAGCTCACAATTCCTGATTGGATTCACAATTCCTCTTCGATGTCACAATTAGAGACTGCGGTCACAATTCCAGTTTGGAATCAAAATTGCAGATCAAGGCTTGAGGTCCCAATTCCAGTCTGAGCTCACAATTCCAGTTTGGAATTACAATTGCAGATCAAGGCTTGAGCTCACAATTCCAGTTTGGAATCACAAGTTCATTTCTATATCACAATTCCATTCTAAGCTCACAATTCCTGATTGGAATCAGAATTCCTCTACTATGCCACAATTAGAGACTGAGGGCAGAATTCCAGTTTGGAACCACAATTCCATTTGATGTCACAATTCCAGTCTGAGCTCACAATTCCAGCTTGGAATCAAAATTGTACATCAAGGCTTGAGGTCCCAATTCCAGTCTGCGGTGACAATTCCGGTTTGGAATCACAATTGCAGTGCAAGGCTAGAGGTCACAATTCCACTATGGAATCACAATTGCAGTTCAAAGCTCAGGGTCACAATTCCAGTCGGAGGTCACAATTCCTGTCTGCAATTAGAATATCAGATCAAGGCTTGAGCTCACAATTCCAGTTTGGAATCACAATTCCATTTGATGTCACAATTTCAGTCTGAGCTCACAATTCCAGTTTGGAATCAAAATTGCAGATCAAGGCTTGTGGTCCCAATTCCAGTCTGAGCTCAAAATTCCGGATTGGAATCACAATTGCAGTGAAAGGCTAGATGTCACATTTCCACTATGCATTCAGAAATGCAATTCAAAGCTAAGGGTCACAATTCCAGTCTGAGGTCACAATTCCAGTTTGGAATTACTATTGCAGATCAACGCTTGAGCTCACAATTCCAGTTTGGAATCACAATTTCATTTCTATATCACAATTCCTTTCTAAGCTCACAATTCCTGATTGGAATCACAATTCCTCTACTATGTCACAATTAGAGACTGAGGGCAGAATTCCAATTTAGAATCCAATTGCAGATCAAGGCTTGATGTCAAAATTCCAGTCTGAGCTCACAATTCCAGTTTGGAATCAAAATTGCAGATCAAGGCTTGAGGTCCCAATTCCAGTCTGCTCTCACAATTCCATTTTGGAATCACAATTGCAGTTCATGGCTAGAGGTCACAATTCCACATTGGAATCACAATTGCAGTTCAAAGCTCAGGATCACAATTCAAGTCTGAGGTCACAATTCCAGTTTGGAATAACAATTGCAGATCAACGGTTGAGCTCACAATTCCAGTTTGGAATCACATGTTTATTTCTATATCACAATTCCTTTCTAAGCTCACAATTCCTGATTGGAATCACAATTCCTCTACTATGCCAGAATTAGAGACTGAGGGCAGAATTCCAGTTTGGAATCAAAATTGCAGATCAAGGTTTGAGGTCCCAATTACAGCCTGTGGTCACAATTCTGGTTTGGAATCACAAATGCAGTGCAAGTTTAGAGGTCACAATTCCACTATGGAATCACAATTGCATTTCAAAGCTCAAGGTCACAATTCCAGTCGGAGGTCACAATTCCGGTTTCCAATTACAATAGCAGATCAAGGCTTGAGCTCACAATTCCAGTTTGGAATCACAATTTCATTTCTATATCACAATTCCTTTCTAAGCTCACAATTCCTGATTGGATTCACAATTCCTCTTCGATGTCACAATTAGAGACTGAGGGCAGAATTCCAGTTTGGAATCAAAATTGCAGATCAAGGTTTGAGGTCCCAATTCCAGTCTGTGGTCACAATTCCAGTTTGGAATCACAAATGCAGTGCAAGTTTAGAGGTCACAATTCCACTATGGAATCACAATTGCATTTCAAAGCTCATGGTCACAATTCCAGTCTGAGGTCATAATTCCGGTTTGGAATCACAATTTCATTGGAAGGCTTGAGCTCACCATTCCAGTTTGGAATCACAATTTCATTTCTATATCACAATTCCTTTCTAAGCTCACAATTCCTGATTGGAATCAGAATTCCTCTACTATGTCACAATTAGAGACTGAGGGCAGAATTCCAGTTTGGAACCACAATTTCATTTGATGTCACAATTCCAGTCTGAGCTCACAATTCCAGTTTGGAATCAAAATTGTACATCAAGGCTTGAGGTCCCAATTCCAGTCTGCGGTGACAATTCCGGTTTGGAATCACAATTGCAGTGCAAGGCTAGAGGTCACAATTCCACTATGGAATCACAATTGCAGTTCAAAGCGCAGGGTCTCAATTCCAGTCGGAGGTCACAATTCCTGTCTGCAATTAGAATATCAAATCAAGGCTTGAGCTCACAATTCCAGTTTGGAATCACAAGTTCATTTCTATATCACAATTCCTTACTGAGCTCACAATTCCTGATTGGAATCAGAATCCCTCTACTATGCCACAATTAGAGACTGAGGGCAGAATTCCAGTTTGGAACCACAATTCCATTTGATGTCACAATTCCAGTCTGAGCTCACAATTCCAGCTTGGAATCAAAATTGTACATCAAGGCTTGAGGTCCCAATTCCAGTCTGCGGTGACAATTCCGGTTTGGAATCACAATTGCAGTGCTAGGCTAGAGGTCACAATTCCACTATGGAATCACAATTGCATTTCAAAGCTCAGGGTCACAATTCCAGTCGGAGGTCACAATTCCTGTCTGCAATTAGAATATCAGATCAAGGCTTGAGCTCACAATTCCAGTTTGGAATCACAATTCCATTTGATGTCACAATTTCAGTCTGAGCTCACAATTCCAGTTTGGAATCAAAATTGCAGATCAAGGCTTGAGGTCCCAATTCCAGTCTGCGGTCACAATTCCGGTTTGGAATCACAATTGCAGTGCACGGCTAGATGTCACAATTCCACTATGGAATCACAATAACTTTTCAAACATCAGGGTCACAATTCCAGTCCAAGGTCAGAATTCCACTTTAGAATTAACATTGCATATAACGGCTTGAGCTGACAATTCCTGTTTGGAATCACTAGTTCATTTCTACATGACAATTCCATTCTAAGCTTACAATTCCTGATTGGAATCACAATTCCACTACTATGTCACAATTAGAGACTGAGGGCAGAATTCCAGTTTGGAATCAAAATTGCAGATCAAGGCTTGGAGGTCCCAATTCCAGTCTGCGGTGACAATTCCGGATTGGAATGAGAATTGCAGTGCAAGGCTAGAGGTCACAATTCCACTATGGAATCACAATTGCATTTCAAAGCTCAGGGTCACAATTCCAATCTGAGGTCACAATTCCAGTTTGGAATTACAATTGCAGATCAAGGCTTGAGCTCACAATTCCAGTTTGGGATCACAAATCCATTTTATGTCACAATTCCCGTCTGAGCTCAAAATTCCAGTTTGGAATCAAAATTGCAGATCAAGGCTTGAGGTCCCACTTCCAGTCTGCGGTCACAATTCCGGTTTGGAATCACAATTGCTGTGCACGGCTAGATGTCACAATTCCACTATGGAATCACAATAACTTTTCAAACATCAGGGTCACAATTCCAGTCCAAGGTCAGAATTCCACTTTAGAATTAACATTGCATATAACGGCTTGAGCTGACAATTCCTGTTTGGAATCACTAGTTCATTTCTACATGACAATTCCATTCTAAGCTTACAATTCCTGATTGGAATCACAATTCCACTACTATGTCACAATTAGAGACTGAGGGCAGAATTCCAGTTTGGAATCAAAATTGCAGATCAAGGCTTGGAGGTCCCAATTCCAGTCTGCGGTCACAATTCCGGATTGGAATTACAATTGCAGATCAAGGCTTGAGCTCACAATTCCAGTTTGGGATCACAAATCCATTTGATGTCACAATTCCCGTCTGAGCTCAAAATTCCAGTTTGGAATCAAAATTGCAGATCAAGGCTTGTGGTCCCAATTCCATTCTGAGCTCAAAATTCCGGTTTGGAATCACAACTGCAGTGAAAGGCTAGATGTCACATTTCCACTATGCATTCAGAAATGCAATTCAAAGCTAAGGGTCACAATTCCAGTCTGAGGTCACAATTCCAGTTTGGAATTACTATTGCAGATCAACGCTTGAGCTCACAATTCCAGTTTGGAATCACAATTTCATTTCTATATCACAATTCCTTTCTAAGCTCACAATTCCTGATTGGAATGACAATTCCTCTACTATGTCACAATTAGAGACTGAGGGCAGAATTCCAATTTAGAATCCAATTGCAGGTCAAGGCTTGATGTCACAATTCCAGTCTGAGCTCACAATTCCAGTTTGGAATCAAAATTGCAGATCAAGGCTTGAGGTCCCAATTCCAGTCTGCTCTCACAATTCCATTTTGGAATCACAATTGCAGTTCATGGCTAGAGGTCACAATTCCACATTGGAATCACAATTGCACTTCAAAGCTCAGGATCACAATTCAAGTCTGAGGTCACAATTCCAGTTTGGAATTACAATAGCAGATCAAGGCTTGAGCTCACAATTCCAGTTTGGAATCACATGTTTATTTCTATATCACAATTCCTTTCTAAGCTCACAATTCCTGATTGGAATCACAATTCTTCTACTATGTCACAATTAGAGACTGAGGGCAGAATTCCTGTTTGGAATCACAATTTCATTTGATATCACAAATCCAATCTGAACTCACAATTTCAGTTTGGAATCAAAATTGCAGATCATGGTTTGAGGTCCCAATTACAGTCTGCGGTGACAATTCCCGGAATGGATTTAAAATTGGAGTGCATGGCTAGAGGTGACAATTCCACTATGGAATCACAATTGCATTTCAAAGCTCAGGGTCACAATTCCAGTCTGAGGTCACAATTCCAGTTTGGAATTACAATTGCAGATCAACGCATGAGCTCACAATTCCAGTTTGGAATCACAATTTCATTTCTATATAACAATTCCTTTCTAAGCTCCCAATTCCTGATTGTAATCACAATTCCTCTACTATGTCACAATTAGAGACTGAGGGCAGAATTCCAATTTAGAATCCAATTGCAGATCAAGGCTTGAGGTCCCAATTCCAGTCTGCTGTCACAATTCCAGTTTGGAATTACAATTGCAGATCAAGGCTTGAGCTCACAATTCCAGTTTGGAATCACAAGTTCATTTCTATATCACAATTCCATTCTAAGCTCACAATTCCTGATTGGAATCAGAATTCCTCTACTATGCCACAATTAGAGACTGAGGGCAGAATTCCAGTTTGGAACCACAATTCCATTTGATGTCACAATTCCAGTCTGAGCTCACAATTCCAGCTTGGAATCAAAATTGCACATCAAGGCTTGAGGTCCCAATTCCAGTCTGCGGTGACAATTCCGGTTTGGAATCACAATTGCAGTGCAAGGCTAGAGGTCACAATTCCACTATGGAATCACAATTGCAGTTCAAAGCTCAGGGTCACAATTCCAGTCGGAGGTCACAATTCCTGTCTGCAATTAGAATATCAGATCAAGGCTTGAGCTCACAATTCCAGTTTGGAATCACAATTCCATTTGATGTCACAATTTCAGTCTGAGCTCACAATTCCAGTTTGGAATCAAAATTGCAGATCAAGGCTTGAGGT
Source organism: Sturnus vulgaris (assembly GCF_052056855.1). Classification (NCBI taxonomy): domain Eukaryota; kingdom Metazoa; phylum Chordata; class Aves; order Passeriformes; family Sturnidae; genus Sturnus; species Sturnus vulgaris. Next base: position 1,258,870 of record NW_028276065.1, read on the forward strand.
CCCAATTCCAGTCTGCTGTCACAATTCCGGATTGGAATCACAATTGCAGTGCAAGGCTAGAGGACACAATTCCACTATGGAATCACAATAACTTTTCAAACATCAGGGTCACAATTCCAGTCCAAGGCCAGAATTCCACTTTAGAATTAACATTGCATATAACGGCTTGAGCTGACAATTCCTGTTTGGAATCACTAGTTCATTTCTACATGACAATTCCATTCTAAGCTTACAATTCCTGATTGGAATCACAATTCCACTACTATGTCACAATTAGAGACTGAGGGCAGAATTCCAGTTTGGAATCACAATTCCATTTGATGTCACAATTTCAGTCTGAGCTCACAATTCCAGCTTGGAATCAAAATTGCAGATCAAGGTTTGAGGTCCCAATTACAGCCTGTGGTCACAATTCTGGTTTGGAATCACAAATGCAGTGCAAGTTTAGAGGTCACAATTCCACTATGGAATCACAATTGCATTTCAAAGCTCAAGGTCACAATTCCAGTCTGAGGTCACAATTCCGGTTTGCAATTAGAATATCAGATCAAGGCTTGAGCTCACAATTCCAGTTTGGAATCACAATTTCATTTCTATATCACAATTCCTTTCTAAGCTCACAATTCCTGATTGGATTCACAATTCCTCTTCGATGTCACAATTAGAGACTGCGGTCACAATTCCAGTTTGGAATCAAAATTGCAGATCAAGGCTTGAGGTCCCAATTCCAGTCTGCTGTCACAATTCCAGTTTGGAATTACAATTGCAGATCAAGGCTTGAGCTCACAATTCCAGTTTGGAATCACAAGTTCATTTCTATATCACAATTCCATTCTAAGCTCACAATTCCTGATTGGAATCAGAATTCCTCTACTATGCCACAATTAGAGACTGAGGGCAGAATTCCAGTTTGGAACCACAATTCCATTTGATGTCACAATTCCAGTCTGAGCTCACAATTCCAGCTTGGAATCAAAATTGTACATCAAGGCTTGAGGTCCCAATTCCAGTCTGCGGTGACAATTCCGGTTTGGAATCACAATTGCAGTGCAAGGCTAGAGGTCACAATTCCACTATGGAATCACAATTGCAGTTCAAAGCTCAGGGTCACAATTCCAGTCGGAGGTCACAATTCCTGTCTGCAATTAGAATATCAGATCAAGGCTTGAGCTCACAATTCCAGTTTGGAATCACAATTCCATTTGATGTCACAATTTCAGTCTGAGCTCACAATTCCAGTTTGGAATCAAAATTGCAGATCAAGGCTTGTGGTCCCAATTCCAGTCTGAGCTCAAAATTCCGGATTGGAATCACAATTGCAGTGAAAGGCTAGATGTCACATTTCCACTATGCATTCAGAAATGCAATTCAAAGCTAAGGGTCACAATTCCAGTCTGAGGTCACAATTCCAGTTTGGAATTACTATTGCAGATCAACGCTTGAGCTCACAATTCCAGTTTGGAATCACAATTTCATTTCTATATCACAATTCCTTTCTAAGCTCACAATTCCTGATTGGAATCACAATTCCTCTACTATGTCACAATTAGAGACTGAGGGCAGAATTCCAATTTAGAATCCAATTGCAGGTCAAGGCTTGATGTCACAATTCCAGTCTGAGCTCACAATTCCAGTTTGGAATCAAAATTGCAGATCAAGGCTTGAGGTCCCAATTCCAGTCTGCTCTCACAATTCCATTTTGGAATCACAATTGCAGTTCATGGCTAGAGGTGACAATTCCACTATGGAATCACAATTGCATTTCAAAGCTCAGGGTCACAATTCCAGTCTGAGGTCACAATTGCAGTTTGGAATTACAATTGCAGATCAACGCATGAGCTCACAATTCCAGTTTGGAATCACAATTTCATTTCTATATAACAATTCCTTTCTAAGCTCCCAATTCCTGATTGTAATCACAATTCCTCTACTATGTCACAATTAGAGACTGAGGGCAGAATTCCAATTTAGAATCCAATTGCAGATCAAGGCTTGAGGTCCCAATTCCAGTCTGCTGTCACAATTCCAGTTTGGAATTACAATTGCAGATCAAGGCTTGAGCTCACAATTCCAGTTTGGAATCACAAGTTCATTTCTATATCACAATTCCATTCTAAGCTCACAATTCCTGATTGGAATCAGAATTCCTCTACTATGCCACAATTAGAGACTGAGGGCAGAATTCCAGTTTGGAACCACAATTCCATTTGATGTCACAATTCCAGTCTGAGCTCACAATTCCAGCTTGGAATCAAAATTGTACATCAAGGCTTGAGGTCCCAATTCCAGTCTGCGGTGACAATTCCGGTTTGGAATCACAATTGCAGTGCAAGGCTAGAGGTCACAATTCCACTATGGAATCACAATTGCAGTTCAAAGCTCAGGGTCACAATTCCAGTCGGAGGTCACAATTCCTGTCTGCAATTAGAATATCAGATCAAGGCTTGAGCTCACAATTCCAGTTTGGAATCACAATTCCATTTGATGTCACAATTTCAGTCTGAGCTCACAATTCCAGTTTGGAATCAAAATTGCAGATCAAGGCTTGTGGTCCCAATTCCAGTCTGAGCTCAAAATTCCGGATTGGAATCACAATTGCAGTGAAAGGCTAGATGTCACATTTCCACTATGCATTCAGAAATGCAATTCAAAGCTAAGGGTCACAATTCCAGTCTGAGGTCACAATTCCAGTTTGGAATTACTATTGCAGATCAACGCTTGAGCTCACAATTCCAGTTTGGAATCACAATTTCATTTCTATATCACAATTCCTTTCTAAGCTCACAATTCCTGATTGGAATCACAATTCCTCTACTATGTCACAATTAGAGACTGAGGGCAGAATTCCAATTTAGAATCCAATTGCAGATCAAGGCTTGATGTCAAAATTCCAGTCTGAGCTCACAATTCCAGTTTGGAATCAAAATTGCAGATCAAGGCTTGAGGTCCCAATTCCAGTCTGCTCTCACAATTCCATTTTGGAATCACAATTGCAGTTCATGGCTAGAGGTCACAATTCCACATTGGAATCACAATTGCAGTTCAAAGCTCAGGATCACAATTCAAGTCTGAGGTCACAATTCCAGTTTGGAATAACAATTGCAGATCAACGGTTGAGCTCACAATTCCAGTTTGGAATCACATGTTTATTTCTATATCACAATTCCTTTCTAAGCTCACAATTCCTGATTGGAATCACAATTCCTCTACTATGCCAGAATTAGAGACTGAGGGCAGAATTCCAGTTTGGAATCAAAATTGCAGATCAAGGTTTGAGGTCCCAATTACAGCCTGTGGTCACAATTCTGGTTTGGAATCACAAATGCAGTGCAAGTTTAGAGGTCACAATTCCACTATGGAATCACAATTGCATTTCAAAGCTCAAGGTCACAATTCCAGTCGGAGGTCACAATTCCGGTTTCCAATTACAATAGCAGATCAAGGCTTGAGCTCACAATTCCAGTTTGGAATCACAATTTCATTTCTATATCACAATTCCTTTCTAAGCTCACAATTCCTGATTGGATTCACAATTCCTCTTCGATGTCACAATTAGAGACTGAGGGCAGAATTCCAGTTTGGAATCAAAATTGCAGATCAAGGTTTGAGGTCCCAATTCCAGTCTGTGGTCACAATTCCAGTTTGGAATCACAAATGCAGTGCAAGTTTAGAGGTCACAATTCCACTATGGAATCACAATTGCATTTCAAAGCTCATGGTCACAATTCCAGTCTGAGGTCATAATTCCGGTTTGGAATCACAATTTCATTGGAAGGCTTGAGCTCACCATTCCAGTTTGGAATCACAATTTCATTTCTATATCACAATTCCTTTCTAAGCTCACAATTCCTGATTGGAATCAGAATTCCTCTACTATGTCACAATTAGAGACTGAGGGCAGAATTCCAGTTTGGAACCACAATTTCATTTGATGTCACAATTCCAGTCTGAGCTCACAATTCCAGTTTGGAATCAAAATTGTACATCAAGGCTTGAGGTCCCAATTCCAGTCTGCGGTGACAATTCCGGTTTGGAATCACAATTGCAGTGCAAGGCTAGAGGTCACAATTCCACTATGGAATCACAATTGCAGTTCAAAGCGCAGGGTCTCAATTCCAGTCGGAGGTCACAATTCCTGTCTGCAATTAGAATATCAAATCAAGGCTTGAGCTCACAATTCCAGTTTGGAATCACAAGTTCATTTCTATATCACAATTCCTTACTGAGCTCACAATTCCTGATTGGAATCAGAATCCCTCTACTATGCCACAATTAGAGACTGAGGGCAGAATTCCAGTTTGGAACCACAATTCCATTTGATGTCACAATTCCAGTCTGAGCTCACAATTCCAGCTTGGAATCAAAATTGTACATCAAGGCTTGAGGTCCCAATTCCAGTCTGCGGTGACAATTCCGGTTTGGAATCACAATTGCAGTGCTAGGCTAGAGGTCACAATTCCACTATGGAATCACAATTGCATTTCAAAGCTCAGGGTCACAATTCCAGTCGGAGGTCACAATTCCTGTCTGCAATTAGAATATCAGATCAAGGCTTGAGCTCACAATTCCAGTTTGGAATCACAATTCCATTTGATGTCACAATTTCAGTCTGAGCTCACAATTCCAGTTTGGAATCAAAATTGCAGATCAAGGCTTGAGGTCCCAATTCCAGTCTGCGGTCACAATTCCGGTTTGGAATCACAATTGCAGTGCACGGCTAGATGTCACAATTCCACTATGGAATCACAATAACTTTTCAAACATCAGGGTCACAATTCCAGTCCAAGGTCAGAATTCCACTTTAGAATTAACATTGCATATAACGGCTTGAGCTGACAATTCCTGTTTGGAATCACTAGTTCATTTCTACATGACAATTCCATTCTAAGCTTACAATTCCTGATTGGAATCACAATTCCACTACTATGTCACAATTAGAGACTGAGGGCAGAATTCCAGTTTGGAATCAAAATTGCAGATCAAGGCTTGGAGGTCCCAATTCCAGTCTGCGGTGACAATTCCGGATTGGAATGAGAATTGCAGTGCAAGGCTAGAGGTCACAATTCCACTATGGAATCACAATTGCATTTCAAAGCTCAGGGTCACAATTCCAATCTGAGGTCACAATTCCAGTTTGGAATTACAATTGCAGATCAAGGCTTGAGCTCACAATTCCAGTTTGGGATCACAAATCCATTTTATGTCACAATTCCCGTCTGAGCTCAAAATTCCAGTTTGGAATCAAAATTGCAGATCAAGGCTTGAGGTCCCACTTCCAGTCTGCGGTCACAATTCCGGTTTGGAATCACAATTGCTGTGCACGGCTAGATGTCACAATTCCACTATGGAATCACAATAACTTTTCAAACATCAGGGTCACAATTCCAGTCCAAGGTCAGAATTCCACTTTAGAATTAACATTGCATATAACGGCTTGAGCTGACAATTCCTGTTTGGAATCACTAGTTCATTTCTACATGACAATTCCATTCTAAGCTTACAATTCCTGATTGGAATCACAATTCCACTACTATGTCACAATTAGAGACTGAGGGCAGAATTCCAGTTTGGAATCAAAATTGCAGATCAAGGCTTGGAGGTCCCAATTCCAGTCTGCGGTCACAATTCCGGATTGGAATTACAATTGCAGATCAAGGCTTGAGCTCACAATTCCAGTTTGGGATCACAAATCCATTTGATGTCACAATTCCCGTCTGAGCTCAAAATTCCAGTTTGGAATCAAAATTGCAGATCAAGGCTTGTGGTCCCAATTCCATTCTGAGCTCAAAATTCCGGTTTGGAATCACAACTGCAGTGAAAGGCTAGATGTCACATTTCCACTATGCATTCAGAAATGCAATTCAAAGCTAAGGGTCACAATTCCAGTCTGAGGTCACAATTCCAGTTTGGAATTACTATTGCAGATCAACGCTTGAGCTCACAATTCCAGTTTGGAATCACAATTTCATTTCTATATCACAATTCCTTTCTAAGCTCACAATTCCTGATTGGAATGACAATTCCTCTACTATGTCACAATTAGAGACTGAGGGCAGAATTCCAATTTAGAATCCAATTGCAGGTCAAGGCTTGATGTCACAATTCCAGTCTGAGCTCACAATTCCAGTTTGGAATCAAAATTGCAGATCAAGGCTTGAGGTCCCAATTCCAGTCTGCTCTCACAATTCCATTTTGGAATCACAATTGCAGTTCATGGCTAGAGGTCACAATTCCACATTGGAATCACAATTGCACTTCAAAGCTCAGGATCACAATTCAAGTCTGAGGTCACAATTCCAGTTTGGAATTACAATAGCAGATCAAGGCTTGAGCTCACAATTCCAGTTTGGAATCACATGTTTATTTCTATATCACAATTCCTTTCTAAGCTCACAATTCCTGATTGGAATCACAATTCTTCTACTATGTCACAATTAGAGACTGAGGGCAGAATTCCTGTTTGGAATCACAATTTCATTTGATATCACAAATCCAATCTGAACTCACAATTTCAGTTTGGAATCAAAATTGCAGATCATGGTTTGAGGTCCCAATTACAGTCTGCGGTGACAATTCCCGGAATGGATTTAAAATCGGAGTGCAAGGCTAGAGGTGACAATTCCACTATGGAATCACAATTGCATTTCAAAGCTCAGGGTCACAATTCCAGTCTGAGGTCACAATTCCAGTTTGGAATTACAATTGCAGATCAACGCATGAGCTCACAATTCCAGTTTGGAATCACAATTTCATTTCTATATAACAATTCCTTTCTAAGCTCCCAATTCCTGATTGTAATCACAATTCCTCTACTATGTCACAATTAGAGACTGAGGGCAGAATTCCAATTTAGAATCCAATTGCAGATCAAGGCTTGAGGTCCCAATTCCAGTCTGCTGTCACAATTCCAGTTTGGAATTACAATTGCAGATCAAGGCTTGAGCTCACAATTCCAGTTTGGAATCACAAGTTCATTTCTATATCACAATTCCATTCTAAGCTCACAATTCCTGATTGGAATCAGAATTCCTCTACTATGCCACAATTAGAGACTGAGGGCAGAATTCCAGTTTGGAACCACAATTCCATTTGATGTCACAATTCCAGTCTGAGCTCACAATTCCAGCTTGGAATCAAAATTGCACATCAAGGCTTGAGGTCCCAATTCCAGTCTGCGGTGACAATTCCGGTTTGGAATCACAATTGCAGTGCAAGGCTAGAGGTCACAATTCCACTATGGAATCACAATTGCAGTTCAAAGCTCAGGGTCACAATTCCAGTCGGAGGTCACAATTCCTGTCTGCAATTAGAATATCAGATCAAGGCTTGAGCTCACAATTCCAGTTTGGAATCACAATTCCATTTGATGTCACAATTTCAGTCTGAGCTCACAATTCCAGTTTGGAATCAAAATTGCAGATCAAGGCTTGAGGTCCCAATTCCAGTCTGCTGTCACAATTCCGGATTGGAATCACAATTGCAGTGCAAGGCTAGAGGACACAATTCCACTATGGAATCACAATAACTTTTCAAACATCAGGGTCACAATTCCAGTCCAAGGTCAGAATTCCACTTTAGAATTAACATTGCATATAACGGCTTGAGCTGACAATTCCTGTTTGGAATCACTAGTTCATTTCTACATGACAATTCCATTCTAAGCTTACAATTCCTGATTGGAATCACAATTCCACTACTATGTCACAATTAGAGACTGAGGGCAGAATTCCAGTTTGGAATCACAATTCCATTTGATGTCACAATTTCAGTCTGAGCTCACAATTCCAGCTTGGAATCAAAATTGCAGATCAAGGTTTGAGGTCCCAATTACAGCCTGTGGTCACAATTCTGGTTTGGAATCACAAATGCAGTGCAAGTTTAGAGGTCACAATTCCACTATGGAATCACAATTGCATTTCAAAGCTCAAGGTCACAATTCCAGTCTGAGGTCACAATTCCGGTTTGCAATTAGAATATCAGATCAAGGCTTGAGCTCACAATTCCAGTTTGGAATCACAATTTCATTTCTATATCACAATTCCTTTCTAAGCTCACAATTCCTGATTGGATTCACAATTCCTCTTCGATGTCACAATTAGAGACTGCGGTCACAATTCCAGTTTGGAATCAAAATTGCAGATCAAGGCTTGAGGTCCCAATTCCAGTCTGCTGTCACAATTCCAGTTTGGAATTACAATTGCAGATCAAGGCTTGAGCTCACAATTCCAGTTTGGAATCACAAGTTCATTTCTATATCACAATTCCATTCTAAGCTCACAATTCCTGATTGGAATCAGAATTCCTCTACTATGCCACAATTAGAGACTGAGGGCAGAATTCCAGTTTGGAACCACAATTCCATTTGATGTCACAATTCCAGTCTGAGCTCACAATTCCAGCTTGGAATCAAAATTGTACATCAAGGCTTGAGGTCCCAATTCCAGTCTGCGGTGACAATTCCGGTTTGGAATCACAATTGCAGTGCAAGGCTAGAGGTCACAATTCCACTATGGAATCACAATTGCAGTTCAAAGCTCAGGGTCACAATTCCAGTCGGAGGTCACAATTCCTGTCTGCAATTAGAATATCAGATCAAGGCTTGAGCTCACAATTCCAGTTTGGAATCACAATTCCATTTGATGTCACAATTTCAGTCTGAGCTCACAATTCCAGTTTGGAATCAAAATTGCAGATCAAGGCTTGTGGTCCCAATTCCAGTCTGAGCTCAAAATTCCGGATTGGAATCAAAATTGCAGTGAAAGGCTAGATGTCACATTTCCACTATGCATTCAGAAATGCAATTCAAAGCTAAGGGTCACAATTCCAGTCTGAGGTCACAATTCCAGTTTGGAATTACTATTGCAGATCAACGCTTGAGCTCACAATTCCAGTTTGGAATCACAATTTCATTTCTATATCACAATTCCTTTCTAAGCTCACAATTCCTGATTGGAATCACAATTCCTCTACTATGTCACAATTAGAGACTGAGGGCAGAATTCCAATTTAGAATCCAATTGCAGGTCAAGGCTTGATGTCACAATTCCAGTCTGAGCTCACAATTCCAGTTTGGAATCAAAATTGCAGATCAAGGCTTGAGGTCCCAATTCCAGTCTGCTCTCACAATTCCATTTTGGAATCACAATTGCAGTTCATGGCTAGAGGTGACAATTCCACTATGGAATCACAATTGCATTTCAAAGCTCAGGGTCACAATTCCAGTCTGAGGTCACAATTGCAGTTTGGAATTACAATTGCAGATCAACGCATGAGCTCACAATTCCAGTTTGGAATCACAATTTCATTTCTATATAACAATTCCTTTCTAAGCTCCCAATTCCTGATTGTAATCACAATTCCTCTACTATGTCACAATTAGAGACTGAGGGCAGAATTCCAATTTAGAATCCAATTGCAGATCAAGGCTTGAGGTCCCAATTCCAGTCTGCTGTCACAATTCCAGTTTGGAATTACAATTGCAGATCAAGGCTTGAGCTCACAATTCCAGTTTGGAATCACAAGTTCATTTCTATATCACAATTCCATTCTAAGCTCACAATTCCTGATTGGAATCAGAATTCCTCTACTATGCCACAATTAGAGACTGAGGGCAGAATTCCAGTTTGGAACCACAATTCCATTTGATGTCACAATTCCAGTCTGAGCTCACAATTCCAGCTTGGAATCAAAATTGCACATCAAGGCTTGAGGTCCCAATTCCAGTCTGCGGTGACAATTCCGGTTTGGAATCACAATTGCAGTGCAAGGCTAGAGGTCACAATTCCACTATGGAATCACAATTGCAGTTCAAAGCTCAGGGTCACAATTCCAGTCGGAGGTCACAATTCCTGTCTGCAATTAGAATATCAGATCAAGGCTTGAGCTCACAATTCCAGTTTGGAATCACAATTCCATTTGATGTCACAATTTCAGTCTGAGCTCACAATTCCAGTTTGGAATCAAAATTGCAGATCAAGGCTTGAGGTCCCAATTCCAGTCTGCTGTCACAATTCCGGATTGGAATCACAATTGCAGTGCAAGGCTAGAGGACACAATTCCACTATGGAATCACAATAACTTTTCAAACATCAGGGTCACAATTCCAGTCCAAGGTCAGAATTCCACTTTAGAATTAACATTGCATATAACGGCTTGAGCTGACAATTCCTGTTTGGAATCACTAGTTCATTTCTACATGACAATTCCATTCTAAGCTTACAATTCCTGATTGGAATCACAATTCCACTACTATGTCACAATTAGAGACTGAGGGCAGAATTCCAGTTTGGAATCACAATTCCATTTGATGTCACAATTTCAGTCTGAGCTCACAATTCCAGCTTGGAATCAAAATTGCAGATCAAGGTTTGAGGTCCCAATTACAGCCTGTGGTCACAATTCTGGTTTGGAATCACAAATGCAGTGCAAGTTTAGAGGTCACAATTCCACTATGGAATCACAATTGCATTTCAAAGCTCAAGGTCACAATTCCAGTCTGAGGTCACAATTCCGGTTTGCAATTAGAATATCAGATCAAGGCTTGAGCTCACAATTCCAGTTTGGAATCACAATTTCATTTCTATATCACAATTCCTTTCTAAGCTCACAATTCCTGATTGGATTCACAATTCCTCTTCGATGTCATAATTAGAGACTGTGGGCAGAATTCCAGTTTGGAATCCAATTACAGATCAAGGCTTGATGTCAAAATTCCAGTCTGCGGTCACAATTCCAGTTTGGAATCAAAATTGCAGATCAAGGCTTGAGGTCCCAATTCCAGTCTGCTGTCACAATTCCAGTTTGGAACTACAATTGCAGATCAAGGCTTGAGCTCACAATTCCAGTTTGGAATCACAATTTCATTTCTATATCACAATTCCATTCTAAGCTCACAATTCCTGATTGGAATCAGAATTCCTCTACTATGCCACAATTAGAAGACTGAGGGCAGAATTCCAGTTTGGAACCACAATTCCATTTGATGTCACAATTCCAGTCTGAGCTCACAATTCCAGCTTGGAATCAAAATTGTACATCAAGGCTTGAGGTCCCAATTCCAGTCTGCGGTGACAATTCCGGTTTGGAATCACAATTGCAGTGCAAGGCTAGAGGTCACAATTCCACTATGGAATCACAATTGCAGTTCAAAGCTCAGGGTCACAATTCCAGTCGGAGGTCACAATTCCTGTCTGCAATTAGAATATCAGATCAAGGCTTGAGCTCACAATTCCAGTTTGGAATCACAATTCCATTTGATGTCACAATTTCAGTCTGAGCTCACAATTCCAGTTTGGAATCAAAATTGCAGATCAAGGCTTGTGGTCCCAATTCCAGTCTGAGCTCAAAATTCCGGTTTGGAATCACAACTGCAGTGAAAGGCTAGATGTCACATTTCCACTATGCATTCAGAAATGCAATTCAAAGCTAAGGGTCACAATTCCAGTCTGAGGTCACAATTCCAGTTTGGAATTACTATTGCAGATCAACGCTTGAGCTCACAATTCCAGTTTGGAATCACAATTTCATTTCTATATCACAATTCCTTTCTAAGCTCACAATTCCTGATTGGAATCACAATTCTTCTACTATGTCACAATTAGAGACTGAGGGCAGAATTCCTGTTTGGAATCACAATTTCATTTGATATCACAAATCCAATCTGAACTCACAATTTCAGTTTGGAATCAAAATTGCAGATCATGGTTTGAGGTCCCAATTACAGTCTGCGGTGACAATTCCCGGAATGGATTTAAAATTGGAGTGCAAGGCTAGAGGTGACAATTCCACTATGGAATCACAATTGCATTTCAAAGCTCAGAGTCACAATTCCAGTCTGAGGTCACAATTGCAGTTTGGAATTACAATTGCAGATCAACGCATGAGCTCACAATTCCAGTTTGGAATCACAATTTCATTTCTATATAACAATTCCTTTCTAAGCTCCCAATTCCTGATTGTAATCACAATTCCTCTACTATGTCACAATTAGAGACTGAGGGCAGAATTCCAATTTAGAATCCAATTGCAGATCAAGGCTTGAGGTCCCAATTCCAGTCTGCTGTCACAATTCCAGTTTGGAATTACAATTGCAGATCAAGGCTTGAGCTCACAATTCCAGTTTGGAATCACAAGTTCATTTCTATATCACAATTCCATTCTAAGCTCACAATTCCTGATTGGAATCAGAATTCCTCTACTATGCCACAATTAGAGACTGAGGGCAGAATTCCAGTTTGGAACCACAATTCCATTTGATGTCACAATTCCAGTCTGAGCTCACAATTCCAGCTTGGAATCAAAATTGCACATCAAGGCTTGAGGTCCCAATTCCAGTCTGCGGTGACAATTCCGGTTTGGAATCACAATTGCAGTGCAAGGCTAGAGGTCACAATTCCACTATGGAATCACAATTGCAGTTCAAAGCTCAGGGTCACAATTCCAGTCGGAGGTCACAATTCCTGTCTGCAATTAGAATATCAGATCAAGGCTTGAGCTCACAATTCCAGTTTGGAATCACAATTCCATTTGATGTCACAATTTCAGTCTGAGCTCACAATTCCAGTTTGGAATCAAAATTGCAGATCAAGGCTTGAGGTCCCAATTCCAGTCTGCTGTCACAATTCCGGATTGGAATCACAATTGCAGTGCAAGGCTAGAGGACACAATTCCACTATGGAATCACAATAACTTTTCAAACATCAGGGTCACAATTCCAGTCCAAGGTCAGAATTCCACTTTAGAATTAACATTGCATATAACGGCTTGAGCTGACAATTCCTGTTTGGAATCACTAGTTCATTTCTACATGACAATTCCATTCTAAGCTTACAATTCCTGATTGGAATCACAATTCCACTACTATGTCACAATTAGAGACTGAGGGCAGAATTCCAGTTTGGAATCACAATTCCATTTGATGTCACAATTTCAGTCTGAGCTCACAATTCCAGCTTGGAATCAAAATTGCAGATCAAGGTTTGAGGTCCCAATTACAGCCTGTGGTCACAATTCTGGTTTGGAATCACAAATGCAGTGCAAGTTTAGAGGTCACAATTCCACTATGGAATCACAATTGCATTTCAAAGCTCAAGGTCACAATTCCAGTCTGAGGTCACAATTCCGGTTTGCAATTAGAATATCAGATCAAGGCTTGAGCTCACAATTCCAGTTTGGAATCACAATTTCATTTCTATATCACAATTCCTTTCTAAGCTCACAATTCCTGATTGGATTCACAATTCCTCTTCGATGTCACAATTAGAGACTGTGGGCAGAATTCCAGTTTGGAATCCAATTACAGATCAAGGCTTGATGTCAAAATTCCAGTCTGCGGTCACAATTCCAGTTTGGAATTACAATTGCAGATCAAGGCTTGAGGTCCCAATTCCAGTCTGCTGTCACAATTCCAGTTTGGAATTACAATTGCAGATCAAGGCTTGAGCTCACAATTCCAGTTTGGAATCACAATTTCATTTCTATATCACAATTCCATTCTAAGCTCACAATTCCTGATTGGATTCACAATTCCTCTTCGATGTCACAATTAGAGACTGTGGGCAGAATTCCAGTTTGGAATCCAATTACAGATCAAGGCTTGATGTCAAAATTCCAGTCTGCGGTCACAATTCCAGTTTGGAATCAAAATTGCAGATCAAGGCTTGAGGTCCCAATTCCAGTCTGCTCTCACAATTCCATTTTGGAATCACAATTGCAGTTCATGGCTAGAGGTGACAATTCCACTATGGAATCACAATTGCATTTCAAAGCTCAGGGTCACAATTCCAGTCTGAGGTCACAATTGCAGTTTGGAATTACAATTGCAGATCAACGCATGAGCTCACAATTCCAGTTTGGAATCACAATTTCATTTCTATATCACAATTCCTTTCTAAGCTCCCAATTCCTGATTGTAATCACAATTCCTCTACTATGTCACAATTAGAGACTGAGGGCAGAATTCCAATTTAGAATCCAATTGCAGATCAAGGCTTGAGGTCCCAATTCCAGTCTGCTGTCACAATTCCAGTTTGGAATTACAATTGCAGATCAAGGCTTGAGCTCACAATTCCAGTTTGGAATCACAAGTTCATTTCTATATCACAATTCCATTCTAAGCTCACAATTCCTGATTGGAATCAGAATTCCTCTACTATGCCACAATTAGAGACTGAGGGCAGAATTCCAGTTTGGAACCACAATTCCATTTGATGTCACAATTCCAGTCTGAGCTCACAATTCCAGCTTGGAATCAAAATTGCACATCAAGGCTTGAGGTCCCAATTCCAGTCTGCGGTGACAATTCCGGTTTGGAATCACAATTGCAGTGCAAGGCTAGAGGTCACAATTCCACTATGGAATCACAATTGCAGTTCAAAGCTCAGGGTCACAATTCCAGTCGGAGGTCACAATTCCTGTCTGCAATTAGAATATCAGATCAAGGCTTGAGCTCACAATTCCAGTTTGGAATCACAATTCCATTTGATGTCACAATTTCAGTCTGAGCTCCCAATTCCAGTTTGGAATCAAAATTGCAGATCAAGGCTTGAGGTCCCAATTCCAGTCTGCGGTCACAATTCCGGATTGGAATCACAATTGCAGTGCAAGGCTAGAGGACACAATTCCACTATGGAATCACAATAACTTTTCAAACATCAGGGTCACAATTCCAGTCCAAGGTCAGAATTCCACTTTAGAATTAACATTGCATATAACGGCTTGAGCTGACAATTCCTGTTTGGAATCACTAGTTCATTTCTACATGACAATTCCATTCTAAGCTTACAATTCCTGATTGGAATCACAATTCCACTACTATGTCACAATTAGAGACTGAGGGCAGAATTCCAATTTAGAATCCAATTGCAGGTCAAGGCTTGATGTCACAATTCCAGTCTGAGCTCACAATTCCAGTTTGGAATCAAAATTGCAGATCAAGGCTTGAGGTCCCAATTCCAGTCTGCTCTCACAATTCCATTTTGGAATCACAATTGCAGTTCATGGCTAGAGGTCACAATTCCACATTGGAATCACAATTGCACTTCAAAGCTCAGGGTCACAATTCCAGTCTGAGGTCACAATTGCAGTTTGGAATTACAATTGCAGATCAACGCATGAGCTCACAATTCCAGTTTGGAATCACAATTTCATTTCTATATAACAATTCCTTTCTAAGCTCCCAATTCCTGATTGTAATCACAATTCCTCTACTATGTCACAATTAGAGACTGAGGGCAGAATTCCAATTTAGAATCCAATTGCAGATCAAGGCTTGAGGTCCCAATTCCAGTCTGCTGTCACAATTCCAGTTTGGAATTACAATTGCAGATCAAGGCTTGAGCTCACAATTCCAGTTTGGAATCACAAGTTCATTTCTATATCACAATTCCATTCTAAGCTCACAATTCCTGATTGGAATCAGAATTCCTCTACTATGCCACAATTAGAGACTGAGGGCAGAATTCCAGTTTGGAACCACAATTCCATTTGATGTCACAATTCCAGTCTGAGCTCACAATTCCAGCTTGGAATCAAAATTGCACATCAAGGCTTGAGGTCCCAATTCCAGTCTGCAGTGACAATTCCGGTTTGGAATCACAATTGCAGTGCAAGGCTAGAGGTCACAATTCCACTATGGAATCACAATTGCAGTTCAAAGCTCAGGGTCACAATTCCAGTCGGAGGTCACAATTCCTGTCTGCAATTAGAATATCAGATCAAGGCTTGAGCTCACAATTCCAGTTTGGAATCACAATTCCATTTGATGTCACAATTTCAGTCTGAGCTCACAATTCCAGTTTGGAATCAAAATTGCAGATCAAGGCTTGAGGTCCCAATTCCAGTCTGCTGTCACAATTCCGGATTGGAATCACAATTGCAGTGCAAGGCTAGAGGACACAATTCCACTATGGAATCACAATAACTTTTCAAACATCAGGGTCACAATTCCAGTCCAAGGTCAGAATTCCACTTTAGAATTAACATTGCATATAACGGCTTGAGCTGACAATTCCTGTTTGGAATCACTAGTTCATTTCTACATGACAATTCCATTCTAAGCTTACAATTCCTGATTGGAATCACAATTCCACTACTATGTCACAATTAGAGACTGAGGGCAGAATTCCAGTTTGGAATCACAATTCCATTTGATGTCACAATTTCAGTCTGAGCTCACAATTCCAGCTTGGAATCAAAATTGCAGATCAAGGTTTGAGGTCCCAATTACAGCCTGTGGTCACAATTCTGGTTTGGAATCACAAATGCAGTGCAAGTTTAGAGGTCACAATTCCACTATGGAATCACAATTGCATTTCAAAGCTCAAGGTCACAATTCCAGTCTGAGGTCACAATTCCGGTTTGCAATTAGAATATCAGATCAAGGCTTGAGCTCACAATTCCAGTTTGGAATCACAATTTCATTTCTATATCACAAT
Organism: Sturnus vulgaris; assembly: GCF_052056855.1. Classification (NCBI taxonomy): domain Eukaryota; kingdom Metazoa; phylum Chordata; class Aves; order Passeriformes; family Sturnidae; genus Sturnus; species Sturnus vulgaris. The sequence goes on from NW_028276065.1 coordinate 1,275,303, forward strand.
TCCTTTCTAAGCTCACAATTCCTGATTGGATTCACAATTCCTCTTCGATGTCACAATTAGAGACTGTGGGCAGAATTCCAGTTTGGAATCCAATTACAGATCAAGGCTTGATGTCAAAATTCCAGTCTGCGGTCACAATTCCAGTTTGGAATTACAATTGCAGATCAAGGCTTGAGGTCCCAATTCCAGTCTGCTGTCACAATTCCAGTTTGGAATTACAATTGCAGATCAAGGCTTGAGCTCACAATTCCAGTTTGGAATCACAATTTCATTTCTATATCACAATTCCATTCTAAGCTCACAATTCCTGATTGGATTCACAATTCCTCTTCGATGTCACAATTAGAGACTGTGGGCAGAATTCCAGTTTGGAATCCAATTACAGATCAAGGCTTGATGTCAAAATTCCAGTCTGCGGTCACAATTCCAGTTTGGAATCAAAATTGCACATCAAGGCTTGAGGTCCCAATTCCAGTCTGCTCTCACAATTCCATTTTGGAATCACAATTGCAGTTCATGGCTAGAGGTGACAATTCCACTATGGAATCACAATTGCATTTCAAAGCTCAGGGTCACAATTCCAGTCTGAGGTCACAATTGCAGTTTGGAATTACAATTGCAGATCAACGCATGAGCTCACAATTCCAGTTTGGAATCACAATTTCATTTCTATATCACAATTCCTTTCTAAGCTCCCAATTCCTGATTGTAATCACAATTCCTCTACTATGTCACAATTAGAGACTGAGGGCAGAATTCCAATTTAGAATCCAATTGCAGATCAAGGCTTGAGGTCCCAATTCCAGTCTGCTGTCACAATTCCAGTTTGGAATTACAATTGCAGATCAAGGCTTGAGCTCACAATTCCAGTTTGGAATCACAAGTTCATTTCTATATCACAATTCCATTCTAAGCTCACAATTCCTGATTGGAATCAGAATTCCTCTACTATGCCACAATTAGAGACTGAGGGCAGAATTCCAGTTTGGAACCACAATTCCATTTGATGTCACAATTCCAGTCTGAGCTCACAATTCCAGCTTGGAATCAAAATTGCACATCAAGGCTTGAGGTCCCAATTCCAGTCTGCGGTGACAATTCCGGTTTGGAATCACAATTGCAGTGCAAGGCTAGAGGTCACAATTCCACTATGGAATCACAATTGCAGTTCAAAGCTCAGGGTCACAATTCCAGTCGGAGGTCACAATTCCTGTCTGCAATTAGAATATCAGATCAAGGCTTGAGCTCACAATTCCAGTTTGGAATCACAATTCCATTTGATGTCACAATTTCAGTCTGAGCTCCCAATTCCAGTTTGGAATCAAAATTGCAGATCAAGGCTTGAGGTCCCAATTCCAGTCTGCTGTCACAATTCCGGATTGGAATCACAATTGCAGTGCAAGGCTAGAGGACACAATTCCACTATGGAATCACAATAACTTTTCAAACATCAGGGTCACAATTCCAGTCCAAGGTCAGAATTCCACTTTAGAATTAACATTGCATATAACGGCTTGAGCTGACAATTCCTGTTTGGAATCACTAGTTCATTTCTACATGACAATTCCATTCTAAGCTTACAATTCCTGATTGGAATCACAATTCCACTACTATGTCACAATTAGAGACTGAGGGCAGAATTCCAATTTAGAATCCAATTGCAGGTCAAGGCTTGATGTCACAATTCCAGTCTGAGCTCACAATTCCAGTTTGGAATCAAAATTGCAGATCAAGGCTTGAGGTCCCAATTCCAGTCTGCTCTCACAATTCCATTTTGGAATCACAATTGCAGTTCATGGCTAGAGGTCACAATTCCACATTGGAATCACAATTGCACTTCAAAGCTCAGGGTCACAATTCCAGTCTGAGGTCACAATTGCAGTTTGGAATTACAATTGCAGATCAACGCATGAGCTCACAATTCCAGTTTGGAATCACAATTTCATTTCTATATAACAATTCCTTTCTAAGCTCCCAATTCCTGATTGTAATCACAATTCCTCTACTATGTCACAATTAGAGACTGAGGGCAGAATTCCAATTTAGAATCCAATTGCAGATCAAGGCTTGAGGTCCCAATTCCAGTCTGCTGTCACAATTCCAGTTTGGAATTACAATTGCAGATCAAGGCTTGAGCTCACAATTCCAGTTTGGAATCACAAGTTCATTTCTATATCACAATTCCATTCTAAGCTCACAATTCCTGATTGGAATCAGAATTCCTCTACTATGCCACAATTAGAGACTGAGGGCAGAATTCCAGTTTGGAACCACAATTCCATTTGATGTCACAATTCCAGTCTGAGCTCACAATTCCAGCTTGGAATCAAAATTGCACATCAAGGCTTGAGGTCCCAATTCCAGTCTGCAGTGACAATTCCGGTTTGGAATCACAATTGCAGTGCAAGGCTAGAGGTCACAATTCCACTATGGAATCACAATTGCAGTTCAAAGCTCAGGGTCACAATTCCAGTCGGAGGTCACAATTCCTGTCTGCAATTAGAATATCAGATCAAGGCTTGAGCTCACAATTCCAGTTTGGAATCACAATTCCATTTGATGTCACAATTTCAGTCTGAGCTCACAATTCCAGTTTGGAATCAAAATTGCAGATCAAGGCTTGAGGTCCCAATTCCAGTCTGCTGTCACAATTCCGGATTGGAATCACAATTGCAGTGCAAGGCTAGAGGACACAATTCCACTATGGAATCACAATAACTTTTCAAACATCAGGGTCACAATTCCAGTCCAAGGTCAGAATTCCACTTTAGAATTAACATTGCATATAACGGCTTGAGCTGACAATTCCTGTTTGGAATCACTAGTTCATTTCTACATGACAATTCCATTCTAAGCTTACAATTCCTGATTGGAATCACAATTCCACTACTATGTCACAATTAGAGACTGAGGGCAGAATTCCAGTTTGGAATCACAATTCCATTTGATGTCACAATTTCAGTCTGAGCTCACAATTCCAGCTTGGAATCAAAATTGCAGATCAAGGTTTGAGGTCCCAATTACAGCCTGTGGTCACAATTCTGGTTTGGAATCACAAATGCAGTGCAAGTTTAGAGGTCACAATTCCACTATGGAATCACAATTGCATTTCAAAGCTCAAGGTCACAATTCCAGTCTGAGGTCACAATTCCGGTTTGCAATTAGAATATCAGATCAAGGCTTGAGCTCACAATTCCAGTTTGGAATCACAATTTCATTTCTATATCACAATTCCTTTCTAAGCTCACAATTCCTGATTGGATTCACAATTCCTCTTCGATGTCACAATTAGAGACTGTGGGCAGAATTCCAGTTTGGAATCCAATTACAGATCAAGGCTTGATGTCAAAATTCCAGTCTGCGGTCACAATTCCAGTTTGGAATTACAATTGCAGATCAAGGCTTGAGGTCCCAATTCCAGTCTGCTGTCACAATTCCAGTTTGGAATTACAATTGCAGATCAAGGCTTGAGCTCACAATTCCAGTTTGGAATCACAAGTTCATTTCTATATCACAATTCCATTCTAAGCTCACAATTCCTGATTGGAATCAGAATTCCTCTACTATGCCACAATTAGAGACTGAGGGCAGAATTCCAGTTTGGAACCACAATTCCATTTGATGTCACAATTCCAGTCTGAGCTCACAATTCCAGCTTGGAATCAAAATTGCACATCAAGGCTTGAGGTCCCAATTCCAGTCTGCGGTGACAATTCCGGTTTGGAATCACAATTGCAGTGCAAGGCTAGAGGTCACAATTCCACTATGGAATCACAATTGCAGTTCAAAGCTCAGGGTCACAATTCCAGTCGGAGGTCACAATTCCTGTCTGCAATTAGAATATCAGATCAAGGCTTGAGCTCACAATTCCAGTTTGGAATCACAATTCCATTTGATGTCACAATTTCAGTCTGAGCTCACAATTCCAGTTTGGAATCAAAATTGCAGATCAAGGCTTGAGGTCCCAATTCCAGTCTGCTGTCACAATTCCGGATTGGAATCACAATTGCAGTGAAAGGCTAGATGTCACATTTCCACTATGCATTCAGAAATGCAATTCAAAGCTAAGGGTCACAATTCCAGTCTGAGGTCACAATTCCAGTTTGGAATTACTATTGCAGATCAACGCTTGAGCTCACAATTCCAGTTTGGAATCACAATTTCATTTCTATATCACAATTCCTTTCTAAGCTCACAATTCCTGATTGGAATGACAATTCGTCTACTATGTCACAATTAGAGACTGAGGGCAGAATTCCAATTTAGAATCCAATTGCAGGTCAAGGCTTGATGTCACAATTCCAGTCTGAGCTCACAATTCCAGTTTGGAATCAAAATTGCAGATCAAGGCTTGAGGTCCCAATTCCAGTCTGCTCTCACAATTCCATTTTGGAATCACAATTGCAGTTCATGGCTAGAGGTCACAATTCCACATTGGAATCACAATTGCACTTCAAAGCTCAGGATCACAATTCAAGTCTGAGGTCACAATTCCAGTTTGGAATTACAATTGCAGATCAAGGCTTGAGCTCACAATTCCAGTTTGGAATCACATGTTTATTTCTATATCACAATTCCTTTCTAAGCTCACAATTCCTGATTGGAATCACAATTCTTCTACTATGTCACAATTAGAGACTGAGGGCAGAATTCCTGTTTGGAATCACAATTTCATTTGATATCACAAATCCAATCTGAACTCACAATTTCAGTTTGGAATCAAAATTGCAGATCATGGTTTGAGGTCCCAATTACAGTCTGCGGTGACAATTCCCGGAATGGATTTAAAATTGGAGTGCAAGGCTAGAGGTGACAATTCCACTATGGAATCACAATTGCATTTCAAAGCTCAGAGTCACAATTCCAGTCTGAGGTCACAATTGCAGTTTGGAATTACAATTGCAGATCAACGCATGAGCTCACAATTCCAGTTTGGAATCACAATTTCATTTCTATATAACAATTCCTTTCTAAGCTCCCAATTCCTGATTGTAATCACAATTCCTCTACTATGTCACAATTAGAGACTGAGGGCAGAATTCCAATTTAGAATCCAATTGCAGATCAAGGCTTGAGGTCCCAATTCCAGTCTGCTGTCACAATTCCAGTTTGGAATTACAATTGCAGATCAAGGCTTGAGCTCACAATTCCAGTTTGGAATCACAAGTTCATTTCTATATCACAATTCCATTCTAAGCTCACAATTCCTGATTGGAATCAGAATTCCTCTACTATGCCACAATTAGAGACTGAGGGCAGAATTCCAGTTTGGAACCACAATTCCATTTGATGTCACAATTCCAGTCTGAGCTCACAATTCCAGCTTGGAATCAAAATTGCACATCAAGGCTTGAGGTCCCAATTCCAGTCTGCGGTGACAATTCCGGTTTGGAATCACAATTGCAGTGCAAGGCTAGAGGTCACAATTCCACTATGGAATCACAATTGCAGTTCAAAGCTCAGGGTCACAATTCCAGTCGGAGGTCACAATTCCTGTCTGCACTTAGAATATCAGATCAAGGCTTGAGCTCACAATTCCAGTTTGGAATCACAATTCCATTTGATGTCACAATTTCAGTCTGAGCTCACAATTCCAGTTTGGAATCAAAATTGCAGATCAAGGCTTGAGGTCCCAATTCCAGTCTGCTGTCACAATTCCGGATTGGAATCACAATTGCAGTGCAAGGCTAGAGGACACAATTCCACTATGGAATCACAATAACTTTTCAAACATCAGGGTCACAATTCCAGTCCAAGGTCAGAATTCCACTTTAGAATTAACATTGCATATAACGGCTTGAGCTGACAATTCCTGTTTGGAATCACTAGTTCATTTCTACATGACAATTCCATTCTAAGCTTACAATTCCTGATTGGAATCACAATTCCACTACTATGTCACAATTAGAGACTGAGGGCAGAATTCCAATTTAGAATCCAATTGCAGGTCAAGGCTTGATGTCACAATTCCAGTCTGAGCTCACAATTCCAGTTTGGAATCAAAATTGCAGATCAAGGCTTGAGGTCCCAATTCCAGTCTGCTCTCACAATTCCATTTTGGAATCACAATTGCAGTTCATGGCTAGAGGTCACAATTCCACATTGGAATCACAATTGCACTTCAAAGCTCAGGGTCACAATTCCAGTCTGAGGTCACAATTGCAGTTTGGAATTACAATTGCAGATCAACGCATGAGCTCACAATTCCAGTTTGGAATCACAATTTCATTTCTATATAACAATTCCTTTCTAAGCTCCCAATTCCTGATTGTAATCACAATTCCTCTACTATGTCACAATTAGAGACTGAGGGCAGAATTCCAATTTAGAATCCAATTGCAGATCAAGGCTTGAGGTCCCAATTCCAGTCTGCTGTCACAATTCCAGTTTGGAATTACAATTGCAGATCAAGGCTTGAGCTCACAATTCCAGTTTGGAATCACAAGTTCATTTCTATATCACAATTCCTTTCTAAGCTCACAATTCCTGATTGGAATCAGAATTCCTCTACTATGCCACAATTAGAGACTGAGGGCAGAATTCCAGTTTGGAACCACAATTCCATTTGATGTCACAATTCCAGTCTGAGCTCACAATTCCAGCTTGGAATCAAAATTGCACATCAAGGCTTGAGGTCCCAATTCCAGTCTGCGGTGACAATTCCGGTTTGGAATCACAATTGCAGTGCAAGGCTAGAGGTCACAATTCCACTATGGAATCACAATTGCAGTTCAAAGCTCAGGGTCACAATTCCAGTCGGAGGTCACAATTCCTGTCTGCAATTAGAATATCAGATCAAGGCTTGAGCTCACAATTCCAGTTTGGAATCACAATTCCATTTGATGTCACAATTTCAGTCTGAGCTCACAATTCCAGTTTGGAATCAAAATTGCAGATCAAGGCTTGAGGTCCCAATTCCAGTCTGCTGTCACAATTCCGGATTGGAATCACAATTGCAGTGAAAGGCTAGATGTCACATTTCCACTATGCATTCAGAAATGCAATTCAAAGCTAAGGGTCACAATTCCAGTCTGAGGTCACAATTCCAGTTTGGAATTACTATTGCAGATCAACGCTTGAGCTCACAATTCCAGTTTGGAATCACAATTTCATTTCTATATCACAATTCCTTTCTAAGCTCACAATTCCTGATTGGAATCACAATTCGTCTACTATGTCACAATTAGAGACTGAGGGCAGAATTCCAATTTAGAATCCAATTGCAGGTCAAGGCTTGATGTCACAATTCCAGTCTGCGGTCACAATTCCAGTTTGGAATCAAAATTGCAGATCAAGGCCTGAGGTCCCAATTCCAGTCTGCTCTCACAATTCCATTTTGGAATCACAATTGCAGTTCATGGCTAGAGGTCACAATTCCACATTGGAATCACAATTGCACTTCAAAGCTCAGGATCACAATTCAAGTCTGAGGTCACAATTCCAGTTTGGAATTACAATTGCAGATCAAGGCTTGAGCTCACAATTCCAGTTTGGAATCACATGTTTATTTCTATATCACAATTCCTTTCTAAGCTCACAATTCCTGATTGGAATCACAATTCTTCTACTATGTCACAATTAGAGACTGAGGGCAGAATTCCTGTTTGGAATCACAATTTCATTTGATATCACAAATCCAATCTGAACTCACAATTTCAGTTTGGAATCAAAATTGCAGATCATGGTTTGAGGTCCCAATTACAGTCTGCGGTGACAATTCCCGGAATGGATTTAAAATTGGAGTGCAAGGCTAGAGGTGACAATTCCTCTATGGAATCACAATTGCATTTCAAAGCTCAGAGTCACAATTCCAGTCTGAGGTCACAATTGCAGTTTGGAATTACAATTGCAGATCAACGCATGAGCTCACAATTCCAGTTTGGAATCACAATTTCATTTCTATATAACAATTCCTTTCTAAGCTCCCAATTCCTGATTGTAATCACAATTCCTCTACTATGTCACAATTAGAGACTGAGGGCAGAATTCCAATTTAGAATCCAATTGCAGATCAAGGCTTGAGGTCCCAATTCCAGTCTGCTGTCACAATTCCAGTTTGGAATTACAATTGCAGATCAAGGCTTGAGCTCACAATTCCAGTTTGGAATCACAAGTTCATTTCTATATCACAATTCCATTCTAAGCTCACAATTCCTGATTGGAATCAGAATTCCTCTACTATGCCACAATTAGAGACTGAGGGCAGAATTCCAGTTTGGAACCACAATTCCATTTGATGTCACAATTCCAGTCTGAGCTCACAATTCCAGCTTGGAATCAAAATTGCACATCAAGGCTTGAGGTCCCAATTCCAGTCTGCGGTGACAATTCCGGTTTGGAATCACAATTGCAGTGCAAGGCTAGAGGTCACAATTCCACTATGGAATCACAATTGCAGTTCAAAGCTCAGGGTCACAATTCCAGTCGGAGGTCACAATTCCTGTCTGCAATTAGAATATCAGATCAAGGCTTGAGCTCACAATTCCAGTTTGGAATCACAATTCCATTTGATGTCACAATTTCAGTCTGAGCTCACAATTCCAGTTTGGAATCAAAATTGCACATCAAGGCTTGAGGTCCCAATTCCAGTCTGCTGTCACAATTCCGGATTGGAATCACAATTGCAGTGCAAGGCTAGAGGACACAATTCCACTATGGAATCACAATAACTTTTCAAACATCAGGGTCACAATTCCAGTCCAAGGTCAGAATTCCACTTTAGAATTAACATTGCATATAACGGCTTGAGCTGACAATTCCTGTTTGGAATCACTAGTTCATTTCTACATGACAATTCCATTCTAAGCTTACAATTCCTGATTGGAATCACAATTCCACTACTATGTCACAATTAGAGACTGAGGGCAGAATTCCAATTTAGAATCCAATTGCAGGTCAAGGCTTGATGTCACAATTCCAGTCTGAGCTCACAATTCCAGTTTGGAATCAAAATTGCAGATCAAGGCTTGAGGTCCCAATTCCAGTCTGCTCTCACAATTCCATTTTGGAATCACAATTGCAGTTCATGGCTAGAGGTCACAATTCCACATTGGAATCACAATTGCACTTCAAAGCTCAGGGTCACAATTCCAGTCTGAGGTCACAATTGCAGTTTGGAATTACAATTGCAGATCAACGCATGAGCTCACAATTCCAGTTTGGAATCACAATTTCATTTCTATATAACAATTCCTTTCTAAGCTCCCAATTCCTGATTGTAATCACAATTCCTCTACTATGTCACAATTAGAGACTGAGGGCAGAATTCCAATTTAGAATCCAATTGCAGATCAAGGCTTGAGGTCCCAATTCCAGTCTGCTGTCACAATTCCAGTTTGGAATTACAATTGCAGATCAAGGCTTGAGCTCACAATTCCAGTTTGGAATCACAAGTTCATTTCTATATCACAATTCCATTCTAAGCTCACAATTCCTGATTGGAATCAGAATTCCTCTACTATGCCACAATTAGAGACTGAGGGCAGAATTCCAGTTTGGAACCACAATTCCATTTGATGTCACAATTCCAGTCTGAGCTCACAATTCCAGCTTGGAATCAAAATTGCACATCAAGGCTTGAGGTCCCAATTCCAGTCTGCGGTGACAATTCCGGTTTGGAATCACAATTGCAGTGCAAGGCTAGAGGTCACAATTCCACTATGGAATCACAATTGCAGTTCAAAGCTCAGGGTCACAATTCCAGTCGGAGGTCACAATTCCTGTCTGCAATTAGAATATCAGATCAAGGCTTGAGCTCACAATTCCAGTTTGGAATCACAATTCCATTTGATGTCACAATTTCAGTCTGAGCTCACAATTCCAGTTTGGAATCAAAATTGCAGATCAAGGCTTGAGGTCCCAATTCCAGTCTGCTGTCACAATTCCGGATTGGAATCACAATTGCAGTGAAAGGCTAGATGTCACATTTCCACTATGCATTCAGAAATGCAATTCAAAGCTAAGGGTCACAATTCCAGTCTGAGGTCACAATTCCAGTTTGGAATTACTATTGCAGATCAACGCTTGAGCTCACAATTCCAGTTTGGAATCACAATTTCATTTCTATTTCACAATTCCTTTCTAAGCTCACAATTCCTGATTGGAATGACAATTCGTCTACTATGTCACAATTAGAGACTGAGGGCAGAATTCCAATTTAGAATCCAATTGCAGGTCAAGGCTTGATGTCACAATTCCAGTCTGAGCTCACAATTCCAGTTTGGAATCAAAATTGCAGATCAAGGCTTGAGGTCCCAATTCCAGTCTGCTCTCACAATTCCATTTTGGAATCACAATTGCAGTTCATGGCTAGAGGTCACAATTCCACATTGGAATCACAATTGCACTTCAAAGCTCAGGATCACAATTCAAGTCTGAGGTCACAATTCCAGTTTGGAATTACAATTGCAGATCAAGGCTTGAGCTCACAATTCCAGTTTGGAATCACATGTTTATTTCTATATCACAATTCCTTTCTAAGCTCACAATTCCTGATTGGAATCACAATTCTTCTACTATGTCACAATTAGAGACTGAGGGCAGAATTCCTGTTTGGAATCACAATTTCATTTGATATCACAAATCCAATCTGAACTCACAATTTCAGTTTGGAATCAAAATTGCAGATCATGGTTTGAGGTCCCAATTACAGTCTGCGGTGACAATTCCCGGAATGGATTTAAAATTGGAGTGCAAGGCTAGAGGTGACAATTCCACTATGGAATCACAATTGCATTTCAAAGCTCAGAGTCACAATTCCAGTCTGAGGTCACAATTGCAGTTTGGAATTACAATTGCAGATCAACGCATGAGCTCACAATTCCAGTTTGGAATCACAATTTCATTTCTATATAACAATTCCTTTCTAAGCTCCCAATTCCTGATTGTAATCACAATTCCTCTACTATGTCACAATTAGAGACTGAGGGCAGAATTCCAATTTAGAATCCAATTGCAGATCAAGGCTTGAGGTCCCAATTCCAGTCTGCTGTCACAATTCCAGTTTGGAATTACAATTGCAGATCAAGGCTTGAGCTCACAATTCCAGTTTGGAATCACAAGTTCATTTCTATATCACAATTCCATTCTAAGCTCACAATTCCTGATTGGAATCAGAATTCCTCTACTATGCCACAATTAGAGACTGAGGGCAGAATTCCAGTTTGGAACCACAATTCCATTTGATGTCACAATTCCAGTCTGAGCTCACAATTCCAGCTTGGAATCAAAATTGCACATCAAGGCTTGAGGTCCCAATTCCAGTCTGCGGTGACAATTCCGGTTTGGAATCACAATTGCAGTGCAAGGCTAGAGGTCACAATTCCACTATGGAATCACAATTGCAGTTCAAAGCTCAGGGTCACAATTCCAGTCGGAGGTCACAATTCCTGTCTGCAATTAGAATATCAGATCAAGGCTTGAGCTCACAATTCCAGTTTGGAATCACAATTCCATTTGATGTCACAATTTCAGTCTGAGCTCACAATTCCAGTTTGGAATCAAAATTGCACATCAAGGCTTGAGGTCCCAATTCCAGTCTGCTGTCACAATTCCGGATTGGAATCACAATTGCAGTGCAAGGCTAGAGGACACAATTCCACTATGGAATCACAATAACTTTTCAAACATCAGGGTCACAATTCCAGTCCAAGGTCAGAATTCCACTTTAGAATTAACATTGCATATAACGGCTTGAGCTGACAATTCCTGTTTGGAATCACTAGTTCATTTCTACATGACAATTCCATTCTAAGCTTACAATTCCTGATTGGAATCACAATTCCACTACTATGTCACAATTAGAGACTGAGGGCAGAATTCCAATTTAGAATCCAATTGCAGGTCAAGGCTTGATGTCACAATTCCAGTCTGAGCTCACAATTCCAGTTTGGAATCAAAATTGCAGATCAAGGCTTGAGGTCCCAATTCCAGTCTGCTCTCACAATTCCATTTTGGAATCACAATTGCAGTTCATGGCTAGAGGTCACAATTCCACATTGGAATCACAATTGCACTTCAAAGCTCAGGGTCACAATTCCAGTCTGAGGTCACAATTGCAGTTTGGAATTACAATTGCAGATCAACGCATGAGCTCACAATTCCAGTTTGGAATCACAATTTCATTTCTATATAACAATTCCTTTCTAAGCTCCCAATTCCTGATTGTAATCACAATTCCTCTACTATGTCACAATTAGAGACTGAGGGCAGAATTCCAATTTAGAATCCAATTGCAGATCAAGGCTTGAGGTCCCAATTCCAGTCTGCTGTCACAATTCCAGTTTGGAATTACAATTGCAGATCAAGGCTTGAGCTCACAATTCCAGTTTGGAATCACAAGTTCATTTCTATATCACAATTCCATTCTAAGCTCACAATTCCTGATTGGAATCAGAATTCCTCTACTATGCCACAATTAGAGACTGAGGGCAGAATTCCAGTTTGGAACCACAATTCCATTTGATGTCACAATTCCAGTCTGAGCTCACAATTCCAGCTTGGAATCAAAATTGCACATCAAGGCTTGAGGTCCCAATTCCAGTCTGCGGTGACAATTCCGGTTTGGAATCACAATTGCAGTGCAAGGCTAGAGGTCACAATTCCACTATGGAATCACAATTGCAGTTCAAAGCTCAGGGTCACAATTCCAGTCGGAGGTCACAATTCCTGTCTGCACTTAGAATATCAGATCAAGGCTTGAGCTCACAATTCCAGTTTGGAATCACAATTCCATTTGATGTCACAATTTCAGTCTGAGCTCACAATTCCAGTTTGGAATCAAAATTGCACATCAAGGCTTGAGGTCCCAATTCCAGTCTGCTGTCACAATTCCGGATTGGAATCACAATTGCAGTGCAAGGCTAGAGGACACAATTCCACTATGGAATCACAATAACTTTTCAAACATCAGGGTCACAATTCCAGTCCAAGGTCAGAATTCCACTTTAGAATTAACATTGCATATAACGGCTTGAGCTGACAATTCCTGTTTGGAATCACTAGTTCATTTCTACATGACAATTCCATTCTAAGCTTACAATTCCTGATTGGAATCACAATTCCACTACTATGTCACAATTAGAGACTGAGGGCAGAATTCCAGTTTGGAATCACAATTCCATTTGATGTCACAATTTCAGTCTGAGCTCACAATTCCAGCTTGGAATCAAAATTGCAGATCAAGGCTTGAGGTCCCAATTACAGCCTGTGGTCACAATTCTGGTTTGGAATCACAAATGCAGTGCAAGTTTAGAGGTCACAATTCCACTATGGAATCACAATTGCATTTCAAAGCTCAAGGTCACAATTCCAGTCTGAGGTCACAATTCCGGTTTGCAATTAGAATATCAGATCAAGGCTTGAGCTCACAATTCCAGTTTGGAATCACAATTTCATTTCTATATCACAATTCCTTTCTAAGCTCACAATTCCTGATTGGATTCACAATTCCTCTTCGATGTCACAATTAGAGACTGTGGGCAGAATTCCAGTTTGGAATCCAATTACAGATCAAGGCTTGATGTCAAAATTCCAGTCTGCGGTCACAATTCCAGTTTGGAATTACAATTGCAGATCAAGGCTTGAGGTCCCAATTCCAGTCTGCTGTCACAATTCCAGTTTGGAATTACAATTGCAGATCAAGGCTTGAGCTCACAATTCCAGTTTGGAATCACAAGTTCATTTCTATATCACAATTCCATTCTAAGCTCACAATTCCTGATTGGAATCAGAATTCCTCTACTATGCCACAATTAGAGACTGAGGGCAGAATTCCAGTTTGGAACCACAATTCCATTTGATGTCACAATTCCAGTCTGAGCTCACAATTCCAGCTTGGAATCAAAATTGCACATCAAGGCTTGAGGTCCCAATTCCAGTCTGCGGTGACAATTCCGGTTTGGAATCACAATTGCAGTGCAAGGCTAGAGGTCACAATTCCACTATGGAATCACAATTGCAGTTCAAAGCTCAGGGTCACAATTCCAGTCGGAGGTCACAATTCCTGTCTGCAATTAGAATATCAGATCAAGGCTTGAGCTCACAATTCCAGTTTGGAATCACAATTCCATTTGATGTCACAATTTCAGTCTGAGCTCACAATTCCAGTTTGGAATCAAAATTGCAGATCAAGGCTTGAGGTCCCAATTCCAGTCTGCTGTCACAATTCCGGATTGGAATCACAACTGCAGTGAAAGGCTAGATGTCACATTTCCACTATGCATTCAGAAATGCAATTCAAAGCTAAGGGTCACAATTCCAGTCTGAGGTCACAATTCCAGTTTGGAATTACTATTGCAGATCAAGGCTTGAGCTCACAATTCCAGTTTGGAATCACAATTTCATTTCTATATCACAATTCCTTTCTAAGCTCACAATTCCTGATTGGAATGACAATTCGTCTACTATGTCACAATTAGAGACTGAGGGCAGAATTCCAATTTAGAATCCAATTGCAGGTCAAGGCTTGATGTCATAATTCCAGTCTGAGCTCACAATTCCAGTTTGGAATCAAAATTGCAGATCAAGGCTTGAGGTCCCAATTCCAGTCTGCTCTCACAATTCCATTTTGGAATCACAATTGCAGCTCATGGCTAGAGGTCACAATTCCACATTGGAATCACAATTGCACTTCAAAGCTCAGGATCACAATTCAAGTCTGAGTCTGAATTCCAGTTTGGAATTACAATTGCAGATCAAGGCTTGAGCTCACAATTCCAGTTTGGAATCACATGTTTATTTCTATATCACAATTCCTTTCTAAGCTCACAATTCCTGATTGGAATCACAATTCTTCTACTATGTCACAATTAGAGACTGAGGGCAGAATTCCTGTTTGGAATCACAATTTCATTTGATATCACAAATCCAATCTGAACTCACAATTTCAGTTTGGAATCAAAATTGCAGATCATGGTTTGAGGTCCCAATTACAGTCTGCGGTGACAATTCCCGGAATGGATTTAAAATTGGAGTGCAAGGCTAGAGGTGACAATTCCTCTATGGAATCACAATTGCATTTCAAAGCTCAGAGTCACAATTCCAGTCTGAGGTCACAATTGCAGTTTGGAATTACAATTGCAGATCAACGCATGAGCTCACAATTCCAGTTTGGAATCACAATTTCATTTCTATATAACAATTCCTTTCTAAGCTCCCAATTCCTGATTGTAATCACAATTCCTCTACTATGTCACAATTAGAGACTGAGGGCAGAATTCCAATTTAGAATCCAATTGCAGATCAAGGCTTGAGGTCCCAATTCCAGTCTGCTGTCACAATTCCAGTTTGGAATTACAATTGCAGATCAAGGCTTGAGCTCACAATTCCAGTTTGGAATCACAAGTTCATTTCTATATCACAATTCCATTCTAAGCTCACAATTCCTGATTGGAATCAGAATTCCTCTACTATGCCACAATTAGAGACTGAGGGCAGAATTCCAGTTTGGAACCACAATTCCATTTGATGTCACAATTCCAGTCTGAGCTCACAATTCCAGCTTGGAATCAAAATTGCACATCAAGGCTTGAGGTCCCAATTCCAGTCTGCGGTGACAATTCCGGTTTGGAATCACAATTGCAGTGCAAGGCTAGAGGTCACAATTCCACTATGGAATCACAATTGCAGTTCAAAGCTCAGGGTCACAATTCCAGTCGGAGGTCACAATTCCTGTCTGCAATTAGAATATCAGATCAAGGCTTGAGCTCACAATTCCAGTTTGGAATCACAATTCCATTTGATGTCACAATTTCAGTCTGAGCTCACAATTCCAGTTTGGAATCAAAATTGCACATCAAGGCTTGAGGTCCCAATTCCAGTCTGCTGTCACAATTCCGGATTGGAATCACAATTGCAGTGCAAGGCTAGAGGACACAATTCCACTATGGAATCACAATAACTTTTCAAACATCAGGGTCACAATTCCAGTCCAAGGTCAGAATTCCACTTTAGAATTAACATTGCATATAACGGCCTGAGCTGACAATTCCTGTTTGGAATCACTAGTTCATTTCTACATGACAATTCCATTCTAAGCTTACAATTCCTGATTGGAATCACAATTCCACTACTATGTCACAATTAGAGACTGAGGGCAGAATTCCAGTTTGGAATCACAATTCCATTTGATGTCACAATTTCAGTCTGAGCTCACAATTCCAGCTTGGAATCAAAATTGCAGATCAAGGTTTGAGGTCCCAATTACAGCCTGTGGTCACAATTCTGGTTTGGAATCACAAATGCAGTGCAAGTTTAGAGGTCACAATTCCACTATGGAATCACAATTGCATTTCAAAGCTCAAGGTCACAATTCCAGTCTGAGGTCACAATTCCGGTTTGCAATTAGAATATCAGATCAAGGCTTGAGCTCACAATTCCAGTTTGGAATCACAATTTCATTTCTATATCACAATTCCTTTCTAAGCTCACAATTCCTGATTGGATTCACAATTCCTCTTCGATGTCACAATTAGAGACTGTGGGCAGAATTCCAGTTTGGAATCCAATTACAGATCAAGGCTTGATGTCAAAATTCCAGTCTGCGGTCACAATTCCAGTTTGGAATCAAAATTGCAGATCAAGGCTTGAGGTCCCAATTCCAGTCTGCTGTCACAATTCCAGTTTGGAATTACAATTGCAGATCAAGGCTTGAGCTCACAATTCCAGTTTGGAATCACAAGTTCATTTCTATATCACAATTCCATTCTAAGCTCACAATTCCTGATTGGAATCAGAATTCCTCTACTATGCCACAATTAGAGACTGAGGGCAGAATTCCAGTTTGGAACCACAATTCCATTTGATGTCACAATTCCAGTCTGAGCTCACAATTCCAGCTTGGAATCAAAATTGTACATCAAGGCTTGAGGTCCCAATTCCAGTCTGCGGTGACAATTCCGGTTTGGAATCACAATTGCAGTGCAAGGCTAGAGGTCACAATTCCACTATGGAATCACAATTGCAGTTCAAAGCTCAGGGTCACAATTCCAGTCGGAGGTCACAATTCCTGTCTGCAATTAGAATATCAGATCAAGGCTTGAGCTCACAATTCCAGTTTGGAATCACAATTCCATTTGATGTCACAATTTCAGTCTGAGCTCACAATTCCAGTTTGGAATCAAAATTGCAGATCAAGGCTTGTGGTCCCAATTCCAGTCTGAGCTCAAAATTCCGGTTTGGAATCACAACTGCAGTGAAAGGCTAGATGTCACATTTCCACTATGCATTCAGAAATGCAATTCAAAGCTAAGGGTCACAATTCCAGTCTGAGGTCACAATTCCAGTTTGGAATTACTATTGCAGATCAACGCTTGAGCTCACAATTCCAGTTTGGAATCACAATTTCATTTCTATATCACAATTCCTTTCTAAGCTCACAATTCCTGATTGGAATGACAATTCCTCTACTATGTCACAATTAGAGACTGAGGGCAGAATTCCAATTTAGAATCCAATTGCAGGTCAAGGCTTGATGTCACAATTCCAGTCTGAGCTCACAATTCCAGTTTGGAATCAAAATTGCAGATCAAGGCTTGAGGTCCCAATTCCAGTCTGCTCTCACAATTCCATTTTGGAATCACAATTGCAGTTCATGGCTAGAGGTGACAATTCCACTATGGAATCACAATTGCATTTCAAAGCTCAGGGTCACAATTCCAGTCTGAGGTCACAATTGCAGTTTGGAATTACAATTGCAGATCAACGCATGAGCTCACAATTCCAGTTTGGAATCACAATTTCATTTCTATATAACAATTCCTTTCTAAGCTCCCAATTCCTGATTGTAATCACAATTCCTCTACTATGACACAATTAGAGACTGAGGGCAGAATTCCAATTTAGAATCCAATTGCAGATCAAGGCTTGAGGTCCCAATTCCAGTCTGCTGTCACAATTCCAGTTTGGAATTACAATTGCAGATCAAGGCTTGAGCTCACAATTCCAGTTTGGAATCACAAGTTCATTTCTATATCACAATTCCATTCTAAGCTCACAATTCCTGATTGGAATCAGAATTCCTCTACTATGCCACAATTAGAGACTGAGGGCAGAATTCCAGTTTGGAACCACAATTCCATTTGATGTCACAATTCCAGTCTGAGCTCACAATTCCAGCTTGGAATCAAAATTGCACATCAAGGCTTGAGGTCCCAATTCCAGTCTGCGGTGACAATTCCGGTTTGGAATCACAATTGCAGTGCAAGGCTAGAGGTCACAATTCCACTATGGAATCACAATTGCAGTTCAAAGCTCAGGGTCACAATTCCAGTCGGAGGTCACAATTCCTGTCTGCAATTAGAATATCAGATCAAGGCTTGAGCTCACAATTCCAGTTTGGAATCACAATTCCATTTGATGTCACAATTTCAGTCTGAGCTCACAATTCCAGTTTGGAATCAAAATTGCAGATCAAGGCTTGAGGTCCCAATTCCAGTCTGCTGTCACAATTCCGGATTGGAATCACAATTGCAGTGCAAGGCTAGAGGACACAATTCCACTATGGAATCACAATAACTTTTCAAACATCAGGGTCACAATTCCAGTCCAAGGTCAGAATTCCACTTTAGAATTAACATTGCATATAACGGCTTGAGCTGACAATTCCTGTTTGGAATCACTAGTTCATTTCTACATGACAATTCCATTCTAAGCTTACAATTCCTGATTGGAATCACAATTCCACTACTATGTCACAATTAGAGACTGAGGGCAGAATTCCAGTTTGGAATCACAATTCCATTTGATGTCACAATTTCAGTCTGAGCTCACAATTCCAGCTTGGAATCAAAATTGCAGATCAAGGTTTGAGGTCCCAATTACAGCCTGTGGTCACAATTCTGGTTTGGAATCACAAATGCAGTGCAAGTTTAGAGGTCACAATTCCACTATGGAATCACAATTGCATTTCAAAGCTCAAGGTCACAATTCCAGTCTGAGGTCACAATTCCGGTTTGCAATTAGAATATCAGATCAAGGCTTGAGCTCACAATTCCAGTTTGGAATCACAATTTCATTTCTATATCACAATTCCTTTCTAAGCTCACAATTCCTGATTGGATTCACAATTCCTCTTCGATGTCACAATTAGAGACTGTGGGCAGAATTCCAGTTTGGAATCCAATTACAGATCAAGGCTTGATGTCAAAATTCCAGTCTGCGGTCACAATTCCAGTTTGGAATTACAATTGCAGATCAAGGCTTGAGGTCCCAATTCCAGTCTGCTGTCACAATTCCAGTTTGGAATTACAATTGCAGATCAAGGCTTGAGCTCACAATTCCAGTTTGGAATCACAAGTTCATTTCTATATCACAATTCCATTCTAAGCTCACAATTCCTGATTGGAATCAGAATTCCTCTACTATGCCACAATTAGAGACTGAGGGCAGAATTCCAGTTTGGAACCACAATTCCATTTGATGTCACAATTCCAGTCTGAGCTCACAATTCCAGCTTGGAATCAAAATTGCACATCAAGGCTTGAGGTCCCAATTCCAGTCTGCGGTGACAATTCCGGTTTGGAATCACAATTGCAGTGCAAGGCTAGAGGTCACAATTCCACTATGGAATCACAATTGCAGTTCAAAGCTCAGGGTCACAATTCCAGTCGGAGGTCACAATTCCTGTCTGCAATTAGAATATCAGATCAAGGCTTGAGCTCACAATTCCAGTTTGGAATCACAATTCCATTTGATGTCACAATTTCAGTCTGAGCTCACAATTCCAGTTTGGAATCAAAATTGCAGATCAAGGCTTGAGGTCCCAATTCCAGTCTGCTGTCACAATTCCGGATTGGAATCACAACTGCAGTGAAAGGCTAGATGTCACATTTCCACTATGCATTCAGAAATGCAATTCAAAGCTAAGGGTCACAATTCCAGTCTGAGGTCACAATTCCAGTTTGGAATTACTATTGCAGATCAAGGCTTGAGCTCACAATTCCAGTTTGGAATCACAATTTCATTTCTATATCACAATTCCTTTCTAAGCTCACAATTCCTGATTGGAATGACAATTCGTCTACTATGTCACAATTAGAGACTGAGGGCAGAATTCCAATTTAGAATCCAATTGCAGGTCAAGGCTTGATGTCATAATTCCAGTCTGAGCTCACAATTCCAGTTTGGAATCAAAATTGCAGATCAAGGCTTGAGGTCCCAATTCCAGTCTGCTCTCACAATTCCATTTTGGAATCACAATTGCAGCTCATGGCTAGAGGTCACAATTCCACATTGGAATCACAATTGCACTTCAAAGCTCAGGATCACAATTCAAGTCTGAGTCTGAATTCCAGTTTGGAATTACAATTGCAGATCAAGGCTTGAGCTCACAATTCCAGTTTGGAATCACATGTTTATTTCTATATCACAATTCCTTTCTAAGCTCACAATTCCTGATTGGAATCACAATTCTTCTACTATGTCACAATTAGAGACTGAGGGCAGAATTCCTGTTTGGAATCACAATTTCATTTGATATCACAAATCCAATCTGAACTCACAATTTCAGTTTGGAATCAAAATTGCAGATCATGGTTTGAGGTCCCAATTACAGTCTGCGGTGACAATTCCCGGAATGGATTTAAAATTGGAGTGCAAGGCTAGAGGTGACAATTCCTCTATGGAATCACAATTGCATTTCAAAGCTCAGAGTCACAATTCCAGTCTGAGGTCACAATTGCAGTTTGGAATTACAATTGCAGATCAACGCATGAGCTCACAATTCCAGTTTGGAATCACAATTTCATTTCTATATAACAATTCCTTTCTAAGCTCCCAATTCCTGATTGTAATCACAATTCCTCTACTATGTCACAATTAGAGACTGAGGGCAGAATTCCAATTTAGAATCCAATTGCAGATCAAGGCTTGAGGTCCCAATTCCAGTCTGCTGTCACAATTCCAGTTTGGAATTACAATTGCAGATCAAGGCTTGAGCTCACAATTCCAGTTTGGAATCACAAGTTCATTTCTATATCACAATTCCATTCTAAGCTCACAATTCCTGATTGGAATCAGAATTCCTCTACTATGCCACAATTAGAGACTGAGGGCAGAATTCCAGTTTGGAACCACAATTCCATTTGATGTCACAATTCCAGTCTGAGCTCACAATTCCAGCTTGGAATCAAAATTGCACATCAAGGCTTGAGGTCCCAATTCCAGTCTGCGGTGACAATTCCGGTTTGGAATCACAATTGCAGTGCAAGGCTAGAGGTCACAATTCCACTATGGAATCACAATTGCAGTTCAAAGCTCAGGGTCACAATTCCAGTCGGAGGTCACAATTCCTGTCTGCAATTAGAATATCAGATCAAGGCTTGAGCTCACAATTCCAGTTTGGAATCACAATTCCATTTGATGTCACAATTTCAGTCTGAGCTCACAATTCCAGTTTGGAATCAAAATTGCACATCAAGGCTTGAGGTCCCAATTCCAGTCTGCTGTCACAATTCCGGATTGGAATCACAATTGCAGTGCAAGGCTAGAGGACACAATTCCACTATGGAATCACAATAACTTTTCAAACATCAGGGTCACAATTCCAGTCCAAGGTCAGAATTCCACTTTAGAATTAACATTGCATATAACGGCCTGAGCTGACAATTCCTGTTTGGAATCACTAGTTCATTTCTACATGACAATTCCATTCTAAGCTTACAATTCCTGATTGGAATCACAATTCCACTACTATGTCACAATTAGAGACTGAGGGCAGAATTCCAGTTTGGAATCACAATTCCATTTGATGTCACAATTTCAGTCTGAGCTCACAATTCCAGCTTGGAATCAAAATTGCAGATCAAGGTTTGAGGTCCCAATTACAGCCTGTGGTCACAATTCTGGTTTGGAATCACAAATGCAGTGCAAGTTTAGAGGTCACAATTCCACTATGGAATCACAATTGCATTTCAAAGCTCAAGGTCACAATTCCAGTCTGAGGTCACAATTCCGGTTTGCAATTAGAATATCAGATCAAGGCTTGAGCTCACAATTCCAGTTTGGAATCACAATTTCATTTCTATATCACAATTCCTTTCTAAGCTCACAATTCCTGATTGGATTCACAATTCCTCTTCGATGTCACAATTAGAGACTGTGGGCAGAATTCCAGTTTGGAATCCAATTACAGATCATGGCTTGATGTCAAAATTCCAGTCTGCGGTCACAATTCCAGTTTGGAATCAAAATTGCAGATCAAGGCTTGAGGTCCCAATTCCAGTCTGCTGTCACAATTCCAGTTTGGAATTACAATTGCAGATCAAGGCTTGAGCTCACAATTCCAGTTTGGAATCACAAGTTCATTTCTATATCACAATTCCATTCTAAGCTCACAATTCCTGATTGGAATCAGAATTCCTCTACTATGCCACAATTAGAGACTGAGGGCAGAATTCCAGTTTGGAACCACAATTCCATTTGATGTCACAATTCCAGTCTGAGCTCACAATTCCAGCTTGGAATCAAAATTGTACATCAAGGCTTGAGGTCCCAATTCCAGTCTGCGGTGACAATTCCGGTTTGGAATCACAATTGCAGTGCAAGGCTAGAGGTCACAATTCCACTATGGAATCACAATTGCAGTTCAAAGCTCAGGGTCACAATTCCAGTCGGAGGTCACAATTCCTGTCTGCAATTAGAATATCAGATCAAGGCTTGAGCTCACAATTCCAGTTTGGAATCACAATTCCATTTGATGTCACAATTTCAGTCTGAGCTCACAATTCCAGTTTGGAATCAAAATTGCAGATCAAGGCTTGTGGTCCCAATTCCAGTCTGAGCTCAAAATTCCGGTTTGGAATCACAACTGCAGTGAAAGGCTAGATGTCACATTTCCACTATGCATTCAGAAATGCAATTCAAAGCTAAGGGTCACAATTCCAGTCTGAGGTCACAATTCCAGTTTGGAATTACTATTGCAGATCAACGCTTGAGCTCACAATTCCAGTTTGGAATCACAATTTCATTTCTATATCACAATTCCTTTCTAAGCTCACAATTCCTGATTGGAATGACAATTCCTCTACTATGTCACAATTAGAGACTGAGGGCAGAATTCCAATTTAGAATCCAATTGCAGGTCAAGGCTTGATGTCACAATTCCAGTCTGCGGTCACAATTCCAGTTTGGAATCAAAATTGCAGATCAAGGCTTGAGGTCCCAATTCCAGTCTGCTCTCACAATTCCATTTTGGAATCACAATTGCAGCTCATGGCTAGAGGTCACAATTCCACATTGGAATCACAATTGCACTTCAAAGCTCAGGATCACAATTCAAGTCTGAGTCTGAATTCCAGTTTGGAATTACAATTGCAGATCAAGGCTTGAGCTCACAATTCCAGTTTGGAATCACATGTTTATTTCTATATCACAATTCCTTTCTAAGCTCACAATTCCTGATTGGAATCACAATTCTTCTACTATGTCACAATTAGAGACTGAGGGCAGAATTCCTGTTTGGAATCACAATTTCATTTGATATCACAAATCCAATCTGAACTCACAATTTCAGTTTGGAATCAAAATTGCAGATCATGGTTTGAGGTCCCAATTACAGTCTGCGGTGACAATTCCCGGAATGGATTTAAAATTGGAGTGCAAGGCTAGAGGTGACAATTCCTCTATGGAATCACAATTGCATTTCAAAGCTCAGAGTCACAATTCCAGTCTGAGGTCACAATTGCAGTTTGGAATTACAATTGCAGATCAACGCATGAGCTCACAATTCCAGTTTGGAATCACAATTTCATTTCTATATAACAATTCCTTTCTAAGCTCCCAATTCCTGATTGTAATCACAATTCCTCTACTATGTCACAATTAGAGACTGAGGGCAGAATTCCAATTTAGAATCCAATTGCAGATCAAGGCTTGAGGTCCCAATTCCAGTCTGCTGTCACAATTCCAGTTTGGAATTACAATTGCAGATCAAGGCTTGAGCTCACAATTCCAGTTTGGAATCACAAGTTCATTTCTATATCACAATTCCATTCTAAGCTCACAATTCCTGATTGGAATCAGAATTCCTCTACTATGCCACAATTAGAGACTGAGGGCAGAATTCCAGTTTGGAACCACAATTCCATTTGATGTCACAATTCCAGTCTGAGCTCACAATTCCAGCTTGGAATCAAAATTGCACATCAAGGCTTGAGGTCCCAATTCCAGTCTGCGGTGACAATTCCGGTTTGGAATCACAATTGCAGTGCAAGGCTAGAGGTCACAATTCCACTATGGAATCACAATTGCAGTTCAAAGCTCAGGGTCACAATTCCAGTCGGAGGTCACAATTCCTGTCTGCAATTAGAATATCAGATCAAGGCTTGAGCTCACAATTCCAGTTTGGAATCACAATTCCATTTGATGTCACAATTTCAGTCTGAGCTCACAATTCCAGTTTGGAATCAAAATTGCACATCAAGGCTTGAGGTCCCAATTCCAGTCTGCTGTCACAATTCCGGATTGGAATCACAATTGCAGTGCAAGGCTAGAGGACACAATTCCACTATGGAATCACAATAACTTTTCAAACATCAGGGTCACAATTCCAGTCCAAGGTCAGAATTCCACTTTAGAATTAACATTGCATATAACGGCCTGAGCTGACAATTCCTGTTTGGAATCACTAGTTCATTTCTACATGACAATTCCATTCTAAGCTTACAATTCCTGATTGGAATCACAATTCCACTACTATGTCACAATTAGAGACTGAGGGCAGAATTCCAGTTTGGAATCACAATTCCATTTGATGTCACAATTTCAGTCTGAGCTCACAATTCCAGCTTGGAATCAAAATTGCAGATCAAGGTTTGAGGTCCCAATTACAGCCTGTGGTCACAATTCTGGTTTGGAATCACAAATGCAGTGCAAGTTTAGAGGTCACAATTCCACTATGGAATCACAATTGCATTTCAAAGCTCAAGGTCACAATTCCAGTCTGAGGTCACAATTCCGGTTTGCAATTAGAATATCAGATCAAGGCTTGAGCTCACAATTCCAGTTTGGAATCACAATTTCATTTCTATATCACAATTCCTTTCTAAGCTCACAATTCCTGATTGGATTCACAATTCCTCTTCGATGTCACAATTAGAGACTGTGGGCAGAATTCCAGTTTGGAATCCAATTACAGATCAAGGCTTGATGTCAAAATTCCAGTCTGCGGTCACAATTCCAGTTTGGAATCAAAATTGCAGATCAAGGCTTGAGGTCCCAATTCCAGTCTGCTGTCACAATTCCAGTTTGGAATTACAATTGCAGATCAAGGCTTGAGCTCACAATTCCAGTTTGGAATCACAAGTTCATTTCTATATCACAATTCCATTCTAAGCTCACAATTCCTGATTGGAATCAGAATTCCTCTACTATGCCAGAATTAGAGACTGAGGGCAGAATTCCAGTTTGGAACCACAATTCCATTTGATGTCACAATTCCAGTCTGAGCTCACAATTCCAGCTTGGAATCAAAATTGTACATCAAGGCTTGAGGTCCCAATTCCAGTCTGCGGTGACAATTCCGGTTTGGAATCACAATTGCAGTGCAAGGCTAGAGGTCACAATTCCACTATGGAATCACAATTGCAGTTCAAAGCTCAGGGTCACAATTCCAGTCGGAGGTCACAATTCCTGTCTGCAATTAGAATATCAGATCAAGGCTTGAGCTCACAATTCCAGTTTGGAATCACAATTCCATTTGATGTCACAATTTCAGTCTGAGCTCACAATTCCAGTTTGGAATCAAAATTGCAGATCAAGGCTTGTGGTCCCAATTCCAGTCTGAGCTCAAAATTCCGGTTTGGAATCACAACTGCAGTGAAAGGCTAGATGTCACATTTCCACTATGCATTCAGAAATGCAATTCAAAGCTAAGGGTCACAATTCCAGTCTGAGGTCACAATTCCAGTTTGGAATTACTATTGCAGATCAACGCTTGAGCTCACAATTCCAGTTTGGAATCACAATTTCATTTCTATATCACAATTCCTTTCTAAGCTCACAATTCCTGATTGGAATGACAATTCCTCTACTATGTCACAATTAGAGACTGAGGGCAGAATTCCAATTTAGAATCCAATTGCAGGTCAAGGCTTGATGTCACAATTCCAGTCTGAGCTCACAATTCCAGTTTGGAATCAAAATTGCAGATCAAGGCTTGAGGTCCCAATTCCAGTCTGCTCTCACAATTCCATTTTGGAATCACAATTGCAGTTCATGGCTAGAGGTGACAATTCCACTATGGAATCACAATTGCATTTCAAAGCTCAGGGTCACAATTCCAGTCTGAGGTCACAATTGCAGTTTGGAATTACAATTGCAGATCAACGCATGAGCTCACAATTCCAGTTTGGAATCACAATTTCATTTCTATATAACAATTCCTTTCTAAGCTCCCAATTCCTGATTGTAATCACAATTCCTCTACTATGTCACAATTAGAGACTGAGGGCAGAATTCCAATTTAGAATCCAATTGCAGATCAAGGCTTGAGGTCCCAATTCCAGTCTGCTGTCACAATTCCAGTTTGGAATTACAATTGCAGATCAAGGCTTGAGCTCACAATTCCAGTTTGGAATCACAAGTTCATTTCTATATCACAATTCCATTCTAAGCTCACAATTCCTGATTGGAATCAGAATTCCTCTACTATGCCACAATTAGAGACTGAGGGCAGAATTCCAGTTTGGAACCACAATTCCATTTGATGTCACAATTCCAGTCTGAGCTCACAATTCCAGCTTGGAATCAAAATTGCACATCAAGGCTTGAGGTCCCAATTCCAGTCTGCGGTGACAATTCCGGTTTGGAATCACAATTGCAGTGCAAGGCTAGAGGTCACAATTCCACTATGGAATCACAATTGCAGTTCAAAGCTCAGGGTCACAATTCCAGTCGGAGGTCACAATTCCTGTCTGCAATTAGAATATCAGATCAAGGCTTGAGCTCACAATTCCAGTTTGGAATCACAATTCCATTTGATGTCACAATTTCAGTCTGAGCTCACAATTCCAGTTTGGAATCAAAATTGCAGATCAAGGCTTGAGGTCCCAATTCCAGTCTGCTGTCACAATTCCGGATTGGAATCACAATTGCAGTGCAAGGCTAGAGGACACAATTCCACTATGGAATCACAATAACTTTTCAAACATCAGGGTCACAATTCCAGTCCAAGGTCAGAATTCCACTTTAGAATTAACATTGCATATAACGGCTTGAGCTGACAATTCCTGTTTGGAATCACTAGTTCATTTCTACATGACAATTCCATTCTAAGCTTACAATTCCTGATTGGAATCACAATTCCACTACTATGTCACAATTAGAGACTGAGGGCAGAATTCCAGTTTGGAATCACAATTCCATTTGATGTCACAATTTCAGTCTGAGCTCACAATTCCAGCTTGGAATCAAAATTGCAGATCAAGGTTTGAGGTCCCAATTACAGCCTGTGGTCACAATTCTGGTTTGGAATCACAAATGCAGTGCAAGTTTAGAGGTCACAATTCCACTATGGAATCACAATTGCATTTCAAAGCTAAGGGTCACAATTCCAGTCTGAGGTCACAATTCCAGTTTGGAATTACTATTGCAGATCAAGGCTTGAGCTCACAATTCCAGTTTGGAATCACAATTTCATTTCTATATCACAATTCCTTTCTAAGCTCACAATTCCTGATTGGATTCACAATACCTCTTCGATGTCACAATTAGAGACTGTGGGCAGAATTCCAGTTTGGAATCCAATTACAGATCAAGGCTTGATGTCAAAATTCCAGTCTGCGGTCACAATTCCAGTTTGGAATCAAAATTGCAGATCAAGGCTTGAGGTCCCAATTCCAGTCTGCTGTCACAATTCCAGTTTGGAATTACAATTGCAGATCAAGGCTTGAGCTCACAATTCCAGTTTGGAATCACAAGTTCATTTCTATATCACAATTCCATTCTAAGCTCACAATTCCTGATTGGAATCAGAATTCCTCTACTATGCCACAATTAGAGACTGAGGGCAGAATTCCAGTTTGGAACCACAATTCCATTTGATGTCACAATTCCAGTCTGAGCTCACAATTCCAGCTTGGAATCAAAATTGCACATCAAGGCTTGAGGTCCCAATTCCAGTCTGCGGTGACAATTCCGGTTTGGAATCACAATTGCAGTGCAAGGCTAGAGGTCACAATTCCACTATGGAATCACAATTGCAGTTCAAAGCTCAGGGTCACAATTCCAGTCGGAGGTCACAATTCCTGTCTGCAATTAGAATATCAGATCAAGGCTTGAGCTCACAATTCCAGTTTGGAATCACAATTCCATTTGATGTCACAATTTCAGTCTGAGCTCACAATTCCAGTTTGGAATCAAAATTGCAGATCAAGGCTTGAGGTCCCAATTCCAGTCTGCTGTCACAATTCCGGATTGGAATCACAATTGCAGTGAAAGGCTAGATGTCACATTTCCACTATGCATTCAGAAATGCAATTCAAAGCTAAGGGTCACAATTCCAGTCTGAGGTCACAATTCCAGTTTGGAATTACTATTGCAGATCAACGCTTGAGCTCACAATTCCAGTTTGGAATCACAATTTCATTTCTATATCACAATTCCTTTCTAAGCTCACAATTCCTGATTGGAATGACAATTCGTCTACTATGTCACAATTAGAGACTGAGGGCAGAATTCCAATTTAGAATCCAATTGCAGGTCAAGGCTTGATGTCACAATTCCAGTCTGCGGTCACAATTCCAGTTTGGAATCAAAATTGCAGATCAAGGCTTGAGGTCCCAATTCCAGTCTGCTCTCACAATTCCATTTTGGAATCACAATTGCAGTTCATGGCTAGAGGTCACAATTCCACATTGGAATCACAATTGCACTTCAAAGCTCAGGATCACAATTCAAGTCTGAGGTCACAATTCCAGTTTGGAATTACAATTGCAGATCAAGGCTTGAGCTCACAATTCCAGTTTGGAATCACATGTTTATTTCTATATCACAATTCCTTTCTAAGCTCACAATTCCTGATTGGAATCACAATTCTTCTACTATGTCACAATTAGAGACTGAGGGCAGAATTCCTGTTTGGAATCACAATTTCATTTGATATCACAAATCCAATCTGAACTCACAATTTCAGTTTGGAATCAAAATTGCAGATCATGGTTTGAGGTCCCAATTACAGTCTGCGGTGACAATTCCCGGAATGGATTTAAAATTGGAGTGCAAGGCTAGAGGTGACAATTCCACTATGGAATCACAATTGCATTTCAAAGCTCAGGGTCACAATTCCAGTCTGAGGTCACAATTGCAGTTTGGAATTACAATTGCAGATCAACGCATGAGCTCACAATTCCAGTTTGGAATCACAATTTCATTTCTATATAACAATTCCTTTCTAAGCTCCCAATTCCTGATTGTAATCACAATTCCTCTACTATGTCACAATTAGAGACTGAGGGCAGAATTCCAATTTAGAATCCAATTGCAGATCAAGGCTTGAGGTCCCAATTCCAGTCTGCTGTCACAATTCCAGTTTGGAATTACAATTGCAGATCAAGGCTTGAGGTCCCAATTCCAGTCTGCTGTCACAATTCCGGATTGGAATCACAATTGCAGTGAAAGGCTAGATGTCACATTTCCACTATGCATTCAGAAATGCAATTCAAAGCTAAGGGTCACAATTCCAGTCTGAGGTCACAATTCCAGTTTGGAATTACTATTGCAGATCAACGCTTGAGCTCACAATTCCAGTTTGGAATCACAATTTCATTTCTATATCACAATTCCTTTCTAAGCTCACAATTCCTGATTGGAATGACAATTCGTCTACTATGTCACAATTAGAGACTGAGGGCAGAATTCCAATTTAGAATCCAATTGCAGGTCAAGGCTTGATGTCACAATTCCAGTCTGCGGTCACAATTCCAGTTTGGAATCAAAATTGCAGATCAAGGCTTGAGGTCCCAATTCCAGTCTGCTGTCACAATTCCAGTTTGGAATTACAATTGCAGATCAAGGCTTGAGCTCACAATTCCAGTTTGGAATCACAAGTTCATTTCTATATCACAATTCCATTCTAAGCTCACAATTCCTGATTGGAATCAGAATTCCTCTACTATGCCAGAATTAGAGACTGAGGGCAGAATTCCAGTTTGGAACCACAATTCCATTTGATGTCACAATTCCAGTCTGAGCTCACAATTCCAGCTTGGAATCAAAATTGCACATCAAGGCTTGAGGTCCCAATTCCAGTCTGCGGTGACAATTCCGGTTTGGAATCACAATTGCAGTGCAAGGCTAGAGGTCACAATTCCACTATGGAATCACAATTGCAGTTCAAAGCTCAGGGTCACAATTCCAGTCGGAGGTCACAATTCCTGTCTGCAATTAGAATATCAGATCAAGGCTTGAGCTCACAATTCCAGTTTGGAATCACAATTCCATTTGATGTCACAATTTCAGTCTGAGCTCACAATTCCAGTTTGGAATCAAAATTGCAGATCAAGGCTTGAGGTCCCAATTCCAGTCTGCTGTCACAATTCCGGATTGGAATCACAATTGCAGTGCAAGGCTAGAGGACACAATTCCACTATGGAATCACAATAACTTTTCAAACATCAGGGTCACAATTCCAGTCCAAGGTCAGAATTCCACTTTAGAATTAACATTGCATATAACGGCTTGAGCTGACAATTCCTGTTTGGAATCACTAGTTCATTTCTACATGACAATTCCATTCTAAGCTTACAATTCCTGATTGGAATCACAATTCCACTACTATGTCACAATTAGAGACTGAGGGCAGAATTCCAGTTTGGAATCACAATTCCATTTGATGTCACAATTTCAGTCTGAGCTCACAATTCCAGCTTGGAATCAAAATTGCAGATCAAGGTTTGAGGTCCCAATTACAGCCTGTGGTCACAATTCTGGTTTGGAATCACAAATGCAGTGCAAGTTTAGAGGTCACAATTCCACTATGGAATCACAATTGCATTTCAAAGCTCAAGGTCACAATTCCAGTCTGAGGTCACAATTCCGGTTTGCAATTAGAATATCAGATCAAGGCTTGAGCTCACAATTCCAGTTTGGAATCACAATTTCATTTCTATATCACAATTCCTTTCTAAGCTCACAATTCCTGATTGGATTCACAATTCCTCTTCGATGTCACAATTAGAGACTGTGGGCAGAATTCCAGTTTGGAATCCAATTACAGATCAAGGCTTGATGTCAAAATTCCAGTCTGCGGTCACAATTCCAGTTTGGAATCAAAATTGCAGATCAAGGCTTGAGGTCCCAATTCCAGTCTGCTGTCACAATTCCAGTTTGGAATTACAATTGCAGATCAAGGCTTGAGCTCACAATTCCAGTTTGGAATCACAAGTTCATTTCTATATCACAATTCCATTCTAAGCTCACAATTCCTGATTGGAATCAGAATTCCTCTACTATGCCACAATTAGAGACTGAGGGCAGAATTCCAGTTTGGAACCACAATTCCATTTGA
Organism: Sturnus vulgaris; assembly: GCF_052056855.1. Lineage (NCBI taxonomy): Eukaryota > Metazoa > Chordata > Aves > Passeriformes > Sturnidae > Sturnus > Sturnus vulgaris. The sequence continues at coordinate 1,306,804 of NW_028276065.1, forward strand.
TGTCACAATTCCAGTCTGAGCTCACAATTCCAGCTTGGAATCAAAATTGTACATCAAGGCTTGAGGTCCCAATTCCAGTCTGCGGTGACAATTCCGGTTTGGAATCACAATTGCAGTGCAAGGCTAGAGGTCACAATTCCACTATGGAATCACAATTGCAGTTCAAAGCTCAGGGTCACAATTCCAGTCGGAGGTCACAATTCCTGTCTGCAATTAGAATATCAGATCAAGGCTTGAGCTCACAATTCCAGTTTGGAATCACAATTCCATTTGATGTCACAATTTCAGTCTGAGCTCACAATTCCAGTTTGGAATCAAAATTGCAGATCAAGGCTTGTGGTCCCAATTCCAGTCTGAGCTCAAAATTCCGGTTTGGAATCACAACTGCAGTGAAAGGCTAGATGTCACATTTCCACTATGCATTCAGAAATGCAATTCAAAGCTAAGGGTCACAATTCCAGTCTGAGGTCACAATTCCAGTTTGGAATTACTATTGCAGATCAACGCTTGAGCTCACAATTCCAGTTTGGAATCACAATTTCATTTCTATATCACAATTCCTTTCTAAGCTCACAATTCCTGATTGGAATGACAATTCCTCTACTATGTCACAATTAGAGACTGAGGGCAGAATTCCAATTTAGAATCCAATTGCAGGTCAAGGCTTGATGTCACAATTCCAGTCTGAGCTCACAATTCCAGTTTGGAATCAAAATTGCAGATCAAGGCTTGAGGTCCCAATTCCAGTCTGCTCTCACAATTCCATTTTGGAATCACAATTGCAGTTCATGGCTAGAGGTGACAATTCCACTATGGAATCACAATTGCATTTCAAAGCTCAGGGTCACAATTCCAGTCTGAGGTCACAATTGCAGTTTGGAATTACAATTGCAGATCAACGCATGAGCTCACAATTCCAGTTTGGAATCACAATTTCATTTCTATATAACAATTCCTTTCTAAGCTCCCAATTCCTGATTGTAATCACAATTCCTCTACTATGACACAATTAGAGACTGAGGGCAGAATTCCAATTTAGAATCCAATTGCAGATCAAGGCTTGAGGTCCCAATTGCAGTCTGCTGTCACAATTCCAGTTTGGAATTACAATTGCAGATCAAGGCTTGAGCTCACAATTCCAGTTTGGAATCACAAGTTCATTTCTATATCACAATTCCATTCTAAGCTCACAATTCCTGATTGGAATCAGAATTCCTCTACTATGCCACAATTAGAGACTGAGGGCAGAATTCCAGTTTGGAACCACAATTCCATTTGATGTCACAATTCCAGTCTGAGCTCACAATTCCAGCTTGGAATCAAAATTGCACATCAAGGCTTGAGGTCCCAATTCCAGTCTGCGGTGACAATTCCGGTTTGGAATCACAATTGCAGTGCAAGGCTAGAGGTCACAATTCCACTATGGAATCACAATTGCAGTTCAAAGCTCAGGGTCACAATTCCAGTCGGAGGTCACAATTCCTGTCTGCAATTAGAATATCAGATCAAGGCTTGAGCTCACAATTCCAGTTTGGAATCACAATTCCATTTGATGTCACAATTTCAGTCTGAGCTCACAATTCCAGTTTGGAATCAAAATTGCAGATCAAGGCTTGAGGTCCCAATTCCAGTCTGCTCTCACAATTCCATTTTGGAATCCCAATTGCAGTGCAAGGCTAGAGGACACAATTCCACTATGGAATCACAATAACTTTTCAAACATCAGGGTCACAATTCCAGTCCAAGGTCAGAATTCCACTTTAGAATTAACATTGCATATAACGGCTTGAGCTGACAATTCCTGTTTGGAATCACTAGTTCATTTCTACATGACAATTCCATTCTAAGCTTACAATTCCTGATTGGAATCACAATTCCACTACTATGTCACAATTAGAGACTGAGGGCAGAATTCCAGTTTGGAATCACAATTCCATTTGATGTCACAATTTCAGTCTGAGCTCACAATTCCAGCTTGGAATCAAAATTGCAGATCAAGGTTTGAGGTCCCAATTACAGCCTGTGGTCACAATTCTGGTTTGGAATCACAAATGCAGTGCAAGTTTAGAGGTCACAATTCCACTATGGAATCACAATTGCATTTCAAAGCTCAAGGTCACAATTCCAGTCTGAGGTCACAATTCCGGTTTGCAATTAGAATATCAGATCAAGGCTTGAGCTCACAATTCCAGTTTGGAATCACAATTTCATTTCTATATCACAATTCCTTTCTAAGCTCACAATTCCTGATTGGATTCACAATTCCTCTTCGATGTTATAATTAGAGACTGTGGGCAGAATTCCAGTTTGGAATCCAATTACAGATCAAGGCTTGATGTCAAAATTCCAGTCTGCGGTCACAATTCCAGTTTGGAATCAAAATTGCAGATCAAGGCTTGAGGTCCCAATTCCAGTCTGCTGTCACAATTCCAGTTTGGAACTACAATTGCAGATCAAGGCTTGAGCTCACAATTCCAGTTTGGAATCACAATTTCATTTCTATATCACAATTCCATTCTAAGCTCACAATTCCTGATTGGAATCAGAATTCCTCTACTATGCCACAATTAGAAGACTGAGGGCAGAATTCCAGTTTGGAACCACAATTCCATTTGATGTCACAATTCCAGTCTGAGCTCACAATTCCAGCTTGGAATCAAAATTGTACATCAAGGCTTGAGGTCCCAATTCCAGTCTGCGGTGACAATTCCGGTTTGGAATCACAATTGCAGTGCAAGGCTAGAGGTCACAATTCCACTATGGAATCACAATTGCAGTTCAAAGCTCAGGGTCACAATTCCAGTCGGAGGTCACAATTCCTGTCTGCAATTAGAATATCAGATCAAGGCTTGAGCTCACAATTCCAGTTTGGAATCACAATTCCATTTGATGTCACAATTTCAGTCTGAGCTCACAATTCCAGTTTGGAATCAAAATTGCAGATCAAGGCTTGAGGTCCCAATTCCAGTCTGCTCTCACAATTCCATTTTGGAATCACAATTGCAGTTCATGGCTAGAGGTCACAATTCCACTATGGAATCACAATAACTTTTCAAACATCAGGGTCACAATTCCAGTCCAAGGTCAGAATTCCACTTTAGAATTAACATTGCATATAACGGCTTGAGCTGACAATTCCTGTTTGGAATCACTAGTTCATTTCTACATGACAATTCCATTCTAAGCTCACAATTCCTGATTGGAATCAGAATTCCTCTACTATGCCACAATTAGAGACTGAGGGCAGAATTCCAGTTTGGAACCACAATTCCATTTGATGTCACAATTCCAGTCTGAGCTCACAATTCCAGCTTGGAATCAAAATTGCACATCAAGGCTTGAGGTCCCAATTCCAGTCTGCGGTGACAATTCCGGTTTGGAATCACAATTGCAGTGCAAGGCTAGAGGTCACAATTCCACTATGGAATCACAATTGCAGTTCAAAGCTCAGGGTCACAATTCCAGTCTGAGGTCACAATTCCTGTCTGCAATTAGAATATCAGATCAAGGCTTGAGCTCACAATTCCAGTTTGGAATCACAATTCCATTTGATGTCACAATTTCAGCCTGAGCTCACAATTCCAGTTTGGAATCAAAATTGCAGATCAAGGCTTGAGGTCCCAATTCCAGTCTGCTGTCACAATTCCGGATTGGAATCACAATTGCAGTGCAAGGCTAGAGGACACAATTCCACTATGGAATCACAATAACTTTTCAAACATCAGGGTCACAATTCCAGTCCAAGGTCAGAATTCCACTTTAGAATTAACATTGCATATAACGGCTTGAGCTGACAATTCCTGTTTGGAATCACTAGTTCATTTCTACATGACAATTCCATTCTAAGCTCACAATTCCTGATTGGAATCACAATTCCACTACTATGTCACAATTAGAGACTGAGGGCAGAATTCCAGTTTGGAATCACAATTCCGTTTGATGTCACAATTCCAGTCTGAGCTCACAATTCCAGTTTGGAATCAAAATTGCAGATCAAGGTTTGAGGTCCCAATTACAGCCTGTGGTCACAATTCTGGTTTGGAATCACAAATGCAGTGCAAGTTTAGAGGTCACAATTCCACTATGGAATCACAATTGCAGTTCAAAGCTCAAGGTCACAATTCCAGTCTGAGGTCACAATTCCGGTTTGCAATTAGAATATCAGATCAAGGCTTGAGCTCACAATTCCAGTTTGGAATCACAATTTCATTTCTATATCACAATTCCTTTCTAAGCTCACAATTCCTGATTGGATTCACAATTCCTCTTCGATGTCACAATTAGAGACTGTGGGCAGAATTCCAGTTTGGAATCCAATTACAGATCAAGGCTTGATGTCAAAATTCCAGTCTGCGGTCACAATTCCAGTTTGGAATCAAAATTGCAGATCAAGGCTTGAGGTCCCAATTCCAGTCTGCTGTCACAATTCCAGTTTGGAATTACAATTGCAGATCAAGGCTTGAGCTCACAATTCCAGTTTGGAATCACAAGTTCATTTCTATATCACAATTCCATTCTAAGCTCACAATTCCTGATTGGAATCAGAATTCCTCTACTATGCCACAATTAGAGACTGAGGGCAGAATTCCAGTTTGGAACCACAATTCCATTTGATGTCACAATTCCAGTCTGAGCTCACAATTCCAGCTTGGAATCAAAATTGCACATCAAGGCTTGAGGTCCCAATTCCAGTCTGCGGTGACAATTCCGGTTTGGAATCACAATTGCAGTGCAAGGCTAGAGGTCACAATTCCACTATGGAATCACAATTGCAGTTCAAAGCTCAGGGTCACAATTCCAGTCGGAGGTCACAATTCCTGTCTGCAATTAGAATATCAGATCAAGGCTTGAGCTCACAATTCCAGTTTGGAATCACAATTCCATTTGATGTCACAATTTCAGTCTGAGCTCACAATTCCAGTTTGGAATCAAAATTGCAGATCAAGGCTTGAGGTCCCAATTCCAGTCTGCTGTCACAATTCCGGATTGGAATCACAATTGCAGTGCAAGGCTAGAGGACACAATTCCACTATGGAATCACAATAACTTTTCAAACATCAGGGTCACAATTCCAGTCCAAGGTCAGAATTCCACTTTAGAATTAACATTGCATATAACGGCTTGAGCTGACAATTCCTGTTTGGAATCACTAGTTCATTTCTACATGACAATTCCATTCTAAGCTCACAATTCCTGATTGGAATCAGAATTCCTCTACTATGCCACAATTAGAGACTGAGGGCAGAATTCCAGTTTGGAACCACAATTCCATTTGATGTCACAATTCCAGTCTGAGCTCACAATTCCAGCTTGGAATCAAAATTGCACATCAAGGCTTGAGGTCCCAATTCCAGTCTGCGGTGACAATTCCGGTTTGGAATCACAATTGCAGTGCAAGGCTAGAGGTCACAATTCCACTATGGAATCACAATTGCAGTTCAAAGCTCAGGGTCACAATTCCAGTCGGAGGTCACAATTCCTGTCTGCAATTAGAATATCAGATCAAGGCTTGAGCTCACAATTCCAGTTTGGAATCACAATTCCATTTGATGTCACAATTTCAGCCTGAGCTCACAATTCCAGTTTGGAATCAAAATTGCAGATCAAGGCTTGAGGTCCCAATTCCAGTCTGCTGTCACAATTCCGGATTGGAATCACAATTGCAGTGCAAGGCTAGAGGACACAATTCCACTATGGAATCACAATAACTTTTCAAACATCAGGGTCACAATTCCAGTCCAAGGTCAGAATTCCACTTTAGAATTAACATTGCATATAACGGCTTGAGCTGACAATTCCTGTTTGGAATCACTAGTTCATTTCTACATGACAATTCCATTCTAAGCTTACAATTCCTGATTGGAATCACAATTCCACTACTATGTCACAATTAGAGACTGAGGGCAGAATTCCAGTTTGGAATCACAATTCCATTTGATGTCACAATTCCAGTCTGAGCTCACAATTCCAGTTTGGAATCAAAATTGCAGATCAAGGTTTGAGGTCCCAATTACAGCCTGTGGTCACAATTCTGGTTTGGAATCACAAATGCAGTGCAAGTTTAGAGGTCACAATTCCACTATGGAATCACAATTGCATTTCAAAGCTCAAGGTCACAATTCCAGTCTGAGGTCACAATTCCGGTTTGCAATTACAATAGCAGATCAAGGCTTGAGCTCACAATTCCAGTTTGGAATCACAATTTCATTTCTATATCACAATTCCTTTCTAAGCTCACAATTCCTGATTGGATTCACAATTCCTCTTCGATGTCACAATTAGAGACTGTGGGCAGAATTCCAGTTTGGAATCCAATTACAGATCAAGGCTTGATGTCAAAATTCCAGTCTGCGGTCACAATTCCAGTTTGGAATCAAAATTGCAGATCAAGGCTTGAGGTCCCAATTCCAGTCTGCTGTCACAATTCCAGTTTGGAATTACTATTGCAGATCAACGCTTGAGCTCACAATTCCAGTTTGGAATCACAATTTCATTTCTATATCACAATTCCTTTCTAAGCTCACAATTCCTGATTGGAATGACAATTCGTCTACTATGTCACAATTAGAGACTGAGGGCAGAATTCCAATTTAGAATCCAATTGCAGGTCAAGGCTTGATGTCACAATTCCAGTCTGCGGTCACAATTCCAGTTTGGAATCAAAATTGCAGATCAAGGCTTGAGGTCCCAATTCCAGTCTGCTCTCACAATTCCATTTTGGAATCACAATTGCAGTTCATGGCTAGAGGTCACAATTCCACATTGGAATCACAATTGCACTTCAAAGCTCAGGATCACAATTCAAGTCTGAGGTCACAATTCCAGTTTGGAATTACAATTGCAGATCAAGGCTTGAGCTCACAATTCCAGTTTGGAATCACATGTTTATTTCTATATCACAATTCCTTTCTAAGCTCACAATTCCTGATTGGAATCACAATTCTTCTACTATGTCACAATTAGAGACTGAGGGCAGAATTCCTGTTTGGAATCACAATTTCATTTGATATCACAAATCCAATCTGAACTCACAATTTCAGTTTGGAATCAAAATTGCAGATCATGGTTTGAGGTCCCAATTACAGTCTGCGGTGACAATTCCCGGAATGGATTTAAAATTGGAGTGCAAGGCTAGAGGTGACAATTCCACTATGGAATCACAATTGCATTTCAAAGCTCAGGGTCACAATTCCAGTCTGAGGTCACAATTGCAGTTTGGAATTACAATTGCAGATCAACGCATGAGCTCACAATTCCAGTTTGGAATCACAATTTCATTTCTATATAACAATTCCTTTCTAAGCTCCCAATTCCTGATTGTAATCACAATTCCTCTACTATGTCACAATTAGAGACTGAGGGCAGAATTCCAATTTAGAATCCAATTGCAGATCAAGGCTTGAGGTCCCAATTCCAGTCTGCTGTCACAATTCCAGTTTGGAATTACAATTGCAGATCAAGGCTTGAGGTCCCAATTCCAGTCTGCTGTCACAATTCCGGATTGGAATCACAATTGCAGTGAAAGGCTAGATGTCACATTTCCACTATGCATTCAGAAATGCAATTCAAAGCTAAGGGTCACAATTCCAGTCTGAGGTCACAATTCCAGTTTGGAATTACTATTGCAGATCAACGCTTGAGCTCACAATTCCAGTTTGGAATCACAATTTCATTTCTATATCACAATTCCTTTCTAAGCTCACAATTCCTGATTGGAATGACAATTCGTCTACTATGTCACAATTAGAGACTGAGGGCAGAATTCCAATTTAGAATCCAATTGCAGGTCAAGGCTTGATGTCACAATTCCAGTCTGCGGTCACAATTCCAGTTTGGAATCAAAATTGCAGATCAAGGCTTGAGGTCCCAATTCCAGTCTGCTGTCACAATTCCAGTTTGGAATTACAATTGCAGATCAAGGCTTGAGCTCACAATTCCAGTTTGGAATCACAAGTTCATTTCTATATCACAATTCCATTCTAAGCTCACAATTCCTGATTGGAATCAGAATTCCTCTACTATGCCAGAATTAGAGACTGAGGGCAGAATTCCAGTTTGGAACCACAATTCCATTTGATGTCACAATTCCAGTCTGAGCTCACAATTCCAGCTTGGAATCAAAATTGCACATCAAGGCTTGAGGTCCCAATTCCAGTCTGCGGTGACAATTCCGGTTTGGAATCACAATTGCAGTGCAAGGCTAGAGGTCACAATTCCACTATGGAATCACAATTGCAGTTCAAAGCTCAGGGTCACAATTCCAGTCGGAGGTCACAATTCCTGTCTGCAATTAGAATATCAGATCAAGGCTTGAGCTCACAATTCCAGTTTGGAATCACAATTCCATTTGATGTCACAATTTCAGTCTGAGCTCACAATTCCAGTTTGGAATCAAAATTGCAGATCAAGGCTTGAGGTCCCAATTCCAGTCTGCTGTCACAATTCCGGATTGGAATCACAATTGCAGTGCAAGGCTAGAGGACACAATTCCACTATGGAATCACAATAACTTTTCAAACATCAGGGTCACAATTCCAGTCCAAGGTCAGAATTCCACTTTAGAATTAACATTGCATATAACGGCTTGAGCTGACAATTCCTGTTTGGAATCACTAGTTCATTTCTACATGACAATTCCATTCTAAGCTTACAATTCCTGATTGGAATCACAATTCCACTACTATGTCACAATTAGAGACTGAGGGCAGAATTCCAGTTTGGAATCACAATTCCATTTGATGTCACAATTTCAGTCTGAGCTCACAATTCCAGCTTGGAATCAAAATTGCAGATCAAGGTTTGAGGTCCCAATTACAGCCTGTGGTCACAATTCTGGTTTGGAATCACAAATGCAGTGCAAGTTTAGAGGTCACAATTCCACTATGGAATCACAATTGCATTTCAAAGCTCAAGGTCACAATTCCAGTCTGAGGTCACAATTCCGGTTTGCAATTAGAATATCAGATCAAGGCTTGAGCTCACAATTCCAGTTTGGAATCACAATTTCATTTCTATATCACAATTCCTTTCTAAGCTCACAATTCCTGATTGGATTCACAATTCCTCTTCGATGTCACAATTAGAGACTGTGGGCAGAATTCCAGTTTGGAATCCAATTACAGATCAAGGCTTGATGTCAAAATTCCAGTCTGCGGTCACAATTCCAGTTTGGAATCAAAATTGCAGATCAAGGCTTGAGGTCCCAATTCCAGTCTGCTGTCACAATTCCAGTTTGGAATTACAATTGCAGATCAAGGCTTGAGCTCACAATTCCAGTTTGGAATCACAAGTTCATTTCTATATCACAATTCCATTCTAAGCTCACAATTCCTGATTGGAATCAGAATTCCTCTACTATGCCACAATTAGAGACTGAGGGCAGAATTCCAGTTTGGAACCACAATTCCATTTGATGTCACAATTCCAGTCTGAGCTCACAATTCCAGCTTGGAATCAAAATTGTACATCAAGGCTTGAGGTCCCAATTCCAGTCTGCGGTGACAATTCCGGTTTGGAATCACAATTGCAGTGCAAGGCTAGAGGTCACAATTCCACTATGGAATCACAATTGCAGTTCAAAGCTCAGGGTCACAATTCCAGTCGGAGGTCACAATTCCTGTCTGCAATTAGAATATCAGATCAAGGCTTGAGCTCACAATTCCAGTTTGGAATCACAATTCCATTTGATGTCACAATTTCAGTCTGAGCTCACAATTCCAGTTTGGAATCAAAATTGCAGATCAAGGCTTGTGGTCCCAATTCCAGTCTGAGCTCAAAATTCCGGTTTGGAATCACAACTGCAGTGAAAGGCTAGATGTCACATTTCCACTATGCATTCAGAAATGCAATTCAAAGCTAAGGGTCACAATTCCAGTCTGAGGTCACAATTCCAGTTTGGAATTACTATTGCAGATCAACGCTTGAGCTCACAATTCCAGTTTGGAATCACAATTTCATTTCTATATCACAATTCCTTTCTAAGCTCACAATTCCTGATTGGAATGACAATTCCTCTACTATGTCACAATTAGAGACTGTGGGCAGAATTCCAGTTTGGAATCCAATTACAGATCAAGGCTTGATGTCAAAATTCCAGTCTGCGGTCACAATTCCAGTTTGGAATCAAAATTGCAGATCAAGGCTTGAGGTCCCAATTCCAGTCTGCTGTCACAATTCCAGTTTGGAATTACAATTGCAGATCAAGGCTTGAGCTCACAATTCCAGTTTGGAATCACAAGTTCATTTCTATATCACAATTCCATTCTAAGCTCACAATTCCTGATTGGAATCAGAATTCCTCTACTATGCCACAATTAGAGACTGAGGGCAGAATTCCAGTTTGGAACCACAATTCCATTTGATGTCACAATTCCAGTCTGAGCTCACAATTCCAGCTTGGAATCAAAATTGCACATCAAGGCTTGAGGTCCCAATTCCAGTCTGCGGTGACAATTCCGGTTTGGAATCACAATTGCAGTGCAAGGCTAGAGGTCACAATTCCACTATGGAATCACAATTGCAGTTCAAAGCTCAGGGTCACAATTCCAGTCGGAGGTCACAATTCCTGTCTGCAATTAGAATATCAGATCAAGGCTTGAGCTCACAATTCCAGTTTGGAATCACAATTCCATTTGATGTCACAATTTCAGTCTGAGCTCACAATTCCAGTTTGGAATCAAAATTGCAGATCAAGGCTTGAGGTCCCAATTCCAGTCTGCTGTCACAATTCCGGATTGGAATCACAATTGCAGTGCAAGGCTAGAGGACACAATTCCACTATGGAATCACAATAACTTTTCAAACATCAGGGTCACAATTCCAGTCCAAGGTCAGAATTCCACTTTAGAATTAACATTGCATATAACGGCTTGAGCTGACAATTCCTGTTTGGAATCACTAGTTCATTTCTACATGACAATTCCATTCTAAGCTCACAATTCCTGATTGGAATCAGAATTCCTCTACTATGCCACAATTAGAGACTGAGGGCAGAATTCCAGTTTGGAACCACAATTCCATTTGATGTCACAATTCCAGTCTGAGCTCACAATTCCAGCTTGGAATCAAAATTGCACATCAAGGCTTGAGGTCCCAATTCCAGTCTGCGGTGACAATTCCGGTTTGGAATCACAATTGCAGTGCAAGGCTAGAGGTCACAATTCCACTATGGAATCACAATTGCAGTTCAAAGCTCAGGGTCACAATTCCAGTCGGAGGTCACAATTCCTGTCTGCAATTAGAATATCAGATCAAGGCTTGAGCTCACAATTCCAGTTTGGAATCACAATTCCATTTGATGTCACAATTTCAGCCTGAGCTCACAATTCCAGTTTGGAATCAAAATTGCAGATCAAGGCTTGAGGTCCCAATTCCAGTCTGCTGTCACAATTCCGGATTGGAATCACAATTGCAGTGCAAGGCTAGAGGACACAATTCCACTATGGAATCACAATAACTTTTCAAACATCAGGGTCACAATTCCAGTCCAAGGTCAGAATTCCACTTTAGAATTAACATTGCATATAACGGCTTGAGCTGACAATTCCTGTTTGGAATCACTAGTTCATTTCTACATGACAATTCCATTCTAAGCTTACAATTCCTGATTGGAATCACAATTCCACTACTATGTCACAATTAGAGACTGAGGGCAGAATTCCAGTTTGGAATCACAATTCCATTTGATGTCACAATTCCAGTCTGAGCTCACAATTCCAGTTTGGAATCAAAATTGCAGATCAAGGTTTGAGGTCCCAATTACAGCCTGTGGTCACAATTCTGGTTTGGAATCACAAATGCAGTGCAAGTTTAGAGGTCACAATTCCACTATGGAATCACAATTGCATTTCAAAGCTCAAGGTCACAATTCCAGTCTGAGGTCACAATTCCGGTTTGCAATTACAATAGCAGATCAAGGCTTGAGCTCACAATTCCAGTTTGGAATCACAATTTCATTTCTATATCACAATTCCTTTCTAAGCTCACAATTCCTGATTGGATTCACAATTCCTCTTCGATGTCACAATTAGAGACTGTGGGCAGAATTCCAGTTTGGAATCCAATTACAGATCAAGGCTTGATGTCAAAATTCCAGTCTGCGGTCACAATTCCAGTTTGGAATCAAAATTGCAGATCAAGGCTTGAGGTCCCAATTCCAGTCTGCTGTCACAATTCCAGTTTGGAATTACAATTGCAGATCAAGGCTTGAGCTCACAATTCCAGTTTGGAATCACAAGTTCATTTCTATATCACAATTCCATTCTAAGCTCACAATTCCTGATTGGAATCAGAATTCCTCTACTATGCCACAATTAGAGACTGAGGGCAGAATTCCAGTTTGGAACCACAATTCCATTTGATGTCACAATTCCAGTCTGAGCTCACAATTCCAGCTTGGAATCAAAATTGCACATCAAGGCTTGAGGTCCCAATTCCAGTCTGCGGTGACAATTCCGGTTTGGAATCACAATTGCAGTGCAAGGCTAGAGGTCACAATTCCACTATGGAATCACAATTGCAGTTCAAAGCTCAGGGTCACAATTCCAGTCGGAGGTCACAATTCCTGTCTGCAATTAGAATATCAGATCAAGGCTTGAGTTCACAATTCCAGTTTGGAATCACAATTCCATTTGATGTCACAATTTCAGTCTGAGCTCACAATTCCAGTTTGGAATCAAAATTGCAGATCAAGGCTTGAGGTCCCAATTCCAGTCTGCTGTCACAATTCCGGATTGGAATCACAATTGCAGTGCAAGGCTAGAGGACACAATTCCACTATGGAATCACAATAACTTTTCAAACATCAGGGTCACAATTCCAGTCCAAGGTCAGAATTCCACTTTAGAATTAACATTGCATATAACGGCTTGAGCTGACAATTCCTGTTTGGAATCACTAGTTCATTTCTACATGACAATTCCATTCTAAGCTCACAATTCCTGATTGGAATCAGAATTCCTCTACTATGCCACAATTAGAGACTGAGGGCAGAATTCCAGTTTGGAATCACAATTCCATTTGATGTCACAATTTCAGTCTGAGCTCACAATTCCAGTTTGGAATCAAAATTGCAGATCAAGGTTTGAGGTCCCAATTACAGCCTGTGGTCACAATTCTGGTTTGGAATCACAAATGCAGTGCAAGTTTAGAGGTCACAATTCCACTATGGAATCACAATTGCATTTCAAAGCTCAAGGTCACAATTCCAGTCTGAGGTCACAATTCCGGTTTGCAATTAGAATATCAGATCAAGGCTTGAGCTCACAATTCCAGTTTGGAATCACAATTTCATTTCTATATCACAATTCCTTTCTAAGCTCACAATTCCTGATTGGATTCACAATTCCTCTTCGATGTCACAATTAGAGACTGTGGGCAGAATTCCAGTTTGGAATCCAATTACAGATCAAGGCTTGATGTCAAAATTCCAGTCTGCGGTCACAATTCCAGTTTGGAATCAAAATTGCAGATCAAGGCTTGAGGTCCCAATTCCAGTCTGCTGTCACAATTCCAGTTTGGAATTACAATTGCAGATCAAGGCTTGAGCTCACAATTCCAGTTTGGAATCACAAGTTCATTTCTATATCACAATTCCATTCTAAGCTCACAATTCCTGATTGGAATCAGAATTCCTCTACTATGCCACAATTAGAGACTGAGGGCAGAATTCCAGTTTGGAACCACAATTCCATTTGATGTCACAATTCCAGTCTGAGCTCACAATTCCAGCTTGGAATCAAAATTGCACATCAAGGCTTGAGGTCCCAATTCCAGTCTGCGGTGACAATTCCGGTTTGGAATCACAATTGCAGTGCAAGGCTAGAGGTCACAATTCCACTATGGAATCACAATTGCAGTTCAAAGCTCAGGGTCACAATTCCAGTCGGAGGTCACAATTCCTGTCTGCAATTAGAATATCAGATCAAGGCTTGAGCTCACAATTCCAGTTTGGAATCACAATTCCATTTGATGTCACAATTTCAGTCTGAGCTCACAATTCCAGTTTGGAATCAAAATTGCAGATCAAGGCTTGAGGTCCCAATTCCAGTCTGCTGTCACAATTCCGGATTGGAATCACAATTGCAGTGCAAGGCTAGAGGACACAATTCCACTATGGAATCACAATAACTTTTCAAACATCAGGGTCACAATTCCAGTCCAAGGTCAGAATTCCACTTTAGAATTAACATTGCATATAACGGCTTGAGCTGACAATTCCTGTTTGGAATCACTAGTTCATTTCTACATGACAATTCCATTCTAAGCTCACAATTCCTGATTGGAATCAGAATTCCTCTACTATGCCACAATTAGAGACTGAGGGCAGAATTCCAGTTTGGAACCACAATTCCATTTGATGTCACAATTCCAGTCTGAGCTCACAATTCCAGCTTGGAATCAAAATTGCACATCAAGGCTTGAGGTCCCAATTCCAGTCTGCGGTGACAATTCCGGTTTGGAATCACAATTGCAGTGCAAGGCTAGAGGTCACAATTCCACTATGGAATCACAATTGCAGTTCAAAGCTCAGGGTCACAATTCCAGTCGGAGGTCACAATTCCTGTCTGCAATTAGAATATCAGATCAAGGCTTGAGCTCACAATTCCAGTTTGGAATCACAATTCCATTTGATGTCACAATTTCAGCCTGAGCTCACAATTCCAGTTTGGAATCAAAATTGCAGATCAAGGCTTGAGGTCCCAATTCCAGTCTGCTGTCACAATTCCGGATTGGAATCACAATTGCAGTGCAAGGCTAGAGGACACAATTCCACTATGGAATCACAATAACTTTTCAAACATCAGGGTCACAATTCCAGTCCAAGGTCAGAATTCCACTTTAGAATTAACATTGCATATAACGGCTTGAGCTGACAATTCCTGTTTGGAATCACTAGTTCATTTCTACATGACAATTCCATTCTAAGCTTACAATTCCTGATTGGAATCACAATTCCACTACTATGTCACAATTAGAGACTGAGGGCAGAATTCCAGTTTGGAATCACAATTCCATTTGATGTCACAATTTCAGTCTGAGCTCACAATTCCAGTTTGGAATCAAAATTGCAGATCAAGGCTTGAGGTCCCAATTCCAGTCTGCTGTCACAATTCCGGATTGGAATCACAATTGCAGTGCAAGGCTAGAGGACACAATTCCACTATGGAATCACAATAACTTTTCAAACATCAGGGTCACAATTCCAGTCCAAGGTCAGAATTCCACTTTAGAATTAACATTGCATATAACGGCTTGAGCTGACAATTCCTGTTTGGAATCACTAGTTCATTTCTACATGACAATTCCATTCTAAGCTCACAATTCCTGATTGGAATCAGAATTCCTCTACTATGCCACAATTAGAGACTGAGGGCAGAATTCCAGTTTGGAACCACAATTCCATTTGATGTCACAATTCCAGTCTGAGCTCACAATTCCAGCTTGGAATCAAAATTGCACATCAAGGCTTGAGGTCCCAATTCCAGTCTGCGGTGACAATTCCGGTTTGGAATCACAATTGCAGTGCAAGGCTAGAGGTCACAATTCCACTATGGAATCACAATTGCAGTTCAAAGCTCAGGGTCACAATTCCAGTCGGAGGTCACAATTCCTGTCTGCAATTAGAATATCAGATCAAGGCTTGAGCTCACAATTCCAGTTTGGAATCACAATTCCATTTGATGTCACAATTTCAGCCTGAGCTCACAATTCCAGTTTGGAATCAAAATTGCAGATCAAGGCTTGAGGTCCCAATTCCAGTCTGCTGTCACAATTCCGGATTGGAATCACAATTGCAGTGCAAGGCTAGAGGACACAATTCCACTATGGAATCACAATAACTTTTCAAACATCAGGGTCACAATTCCAGTCCAAGGTCAGAATTCCACTTTAGAATTAACATTGCATATAACGGCTTGAGCTGACAATTCCTGTTTGGAATCACTAGTTCATTTCTACATGACAATTCCATTCTAAGCTTACAATTCCTGATTGGAATCACAATTCCACTACTATGTCACAATTAGAGACTGAGGGCAGAATTCCAGTTTGGAATCACAATTCCATTTGATGTCACAATTCCAGTCTGAGCTCACAATTCCAGTTTGGAATCAAAATTGCAGATCAAGGTTTGAGGTCCCAATTACAGCCTGTGGTCACAATTCTGGTTTGGAATCACAAATGCAGTGCAAGTTTAGAGGTCACAATTCCACTATGGAATCACAATTGCATTTCAAAGCTCAAGGTCACAATTCCAGTCTGAGGTCACAATTCCGGTTTGCAATTACAATAGCAGATCAAGGCTTGAGCTCACAATTCCAGTTTGGAATCACAATTTCATTTCTATATCACAATTCCTTTCTAAGCTCACAATTCCTGATTGGATTCACAATTCCTCTTCGATGTCACAATTAGAGACTGTGGGCAGAATTCCAGTTTGGAATCCAATTACAGATCAAGGCTTGATGTCAAAATTCCAGTCTGCGGTCACAATTCCGGATTGGAATCAAAATTGCAGATCAAGGCTTGAGGTCCCAATTCCAGTCTGCTGTCACAATTCCAGTTTGGAATTACAATTGCAGATCAAGGCTTGAGCTCACAATTCCAGTTTGGAATCACAAGTTCATTTCTATATCACAATTCCATTCTAAGCTCACAATTCCTGATTGGAATCAGAATTCCTCTACTATGCCACAATTAGAGACTGAGGGCAGAATTCCAGTTTGGAACCACAATTCCATTTGATGTCACAATTCCAGTCTGAGCTCACAATTCCAGCTTGGAATCAAAATTGTACATCAAGGCTTGAGGTCCCAATTCCAGTCTGCGGTGACAATTCCGGTTTGGAATCACAATTGCAGTGCAAGGCTAGAGGTCACAATTCCACTATGGAATCACAATTGCAGTTCAAAGCTCAGGGTCACAATTCCAGTCGGAGGTCACAATTCCTGTCTGCAATTAGAATATCAGATCAAGGCTTGAGCTCACAATTCCAGTTTGGAATCACAATTCCATTTGATGTCACAATTTCAGTCTGAGCTCACAATTCCAGTTTGGAATCAAAATTGCAGATCAAGGCTTGAGGTCCCAATTCCAGTCTGCTGTCACAATTCCGGATTGGAATCACAATTGCAGTGCAAGGCTAGAGGACACAATTCCACTATGGAATCACAATAACTTTTCAAACATCAGGGTCACAATTCCAGTCCAAGGTCAGAATTCCACTTTAGAATTAACATTGCATATAACGGCTTGAGCTGACAATTCCTGTTTGGAATCACTAGTTCATTTCTACATGACAATTCCATTCTAAGCTTACAATTCCTGATTGGAATCACAATTCCACTACTATGTCACAATTAGAGACTGAGGGCAGAATTCCAGTTTGGAATCACAATTCCATTTGATGTCACAATTTCAGTCTGAGCTCACAATTCCAGCTTGGAATCAAAATTGCAGATCAAGGCTTGATGTCCCAATTCCAGTCTGCTGTCACAATTCCAGTTTGGAATTACAATTGCAGATCAAGGCTTGAGCTCACAATTCCAGTTTGGAATCACAAGTTCATTTCTATATCACAATTCCATTCTAAGCTCACAATTCCTGATTGGAATCAGAATTCCTCTACTATGCCACAATTAGAGACTGAGGGCAGAATTCCAGTTTGGAACCACAATTCCATTTGATGTCACAATTCCAGTCTGAGCTCACAATTCCAGCTTGGAATCAAAATTGCACATCAAGGCTTGAGGTCCCAATTCCAGTCTGCGGTGACAATTCCGGTTTGGAATCACAATTGCAGTGCAAGTTTAGAGGTCACAATTCCACTATGGAATCACAATTGCATTTCAAAGCTCAAGGTCACAATTCCAGTCTGAGGTCACAATTCCGGTTTGCAATTACAATAGCAGATCAAGGCTTGAGCTCACAATTCCAGTTTGGAATCACAATTTCATTTCTATATCACAATTCCTTTCTAAGCTCACAATTCCTGATTGGATTCACAATTCCTCTTCGATGTCACAATTAGAGACTGTGGGCAGAATTCCAGTTTGGAATCCAATTACAGATCAAGGCTTGATGTCAAAATTCCAGTCTGCGGTCACAATTCCGGATTGGAATCAAAATTGCAGATCAAGGCTTGAGGTCCCAATTCCAGTCTGCTGTCACAATTCCAGTTTGGAATTACAATTGCAGATCAAGGCTTGAGCTCACAATTCCAGTTTGGAATCACAAGTTCATTTCTATATCACAATTCCATTCTAAGCTCACAATTCCTGATTGGAATCAGAATTCCTCTACTATGCCACAATTAGAGACTGAGGGCAGAATTCCAGTTTGGAACCACAATTCCATTTGATGTCACAATTCCAGTCTGAGCTCACAATTCCAGCTTGGAATCAAAATTGTACATCAAGGCTTGAGGTCCCAATTCCAGTCTGCGGTGACAATTCCGGTTTGGAATCACAATTGCAGTGCAAGGCTAGAGGTCACAATTCCACTATGGAATCACAATTGCAGTTCAAAGCTCAGGGTCACAATTCCAGTCGGAGGTCACAATTCCTGTCTGCAATTAGAATATCAGATCAAGGCTTGAGCTCACAATTCCAGTTTGGAATCACAATTCCATTTGATGTCACAATTTCAGTCTGAGCTCACAATTCCAGTTTGGAATCAAAATTGCAGATCAAGGCTTGAGGTCCCAATTCCAGTCTGCTGTCACAATTCCGGATTGGAATCACAATTGCAGTGCAAGGCTAGAGGACACAATTCCACTATGGAATCACAATAACTTTTCAAACATCAGGGTCACAATTCCAGTCCAAGGTCAGAATTCCACTTTAGAATTAACATTGCATATAACGGCTTGAGCTGACAATTCCTGTTTGGAATCACTAGTTCATTTCTACATGACAATTCCATTCTAAGCTTACAATTCCTGATTGGAATCACAATTCCACTACTATGTCACAATTAGAGACTGAGGGCAGAATTCCAGTTTGGAATCACAATTCCATTTGATGTCACAATTTCAGTCTGAGCTCACAATTCCAGCTTGGAATCAAAATTGCAGATCAAGGCTTGATGTCCCAATTCCAGTCTGCTGTCACAATTCCAGTTTGGAATTACAATTGCAGATCAAGGCTTGAGCTCACAATTCCAGTTTGGAATCACAAGTTCATTTCTATATCACAATTCCATTCTAAGCTCACAATTCCTGATTGGAATCAGAATTCCTCTACTATGCCACAATTAGAGACTGAGGGCAGAATTCCAGTTTGGAACCACAATTCCATTTGATGTCACAATTCCAGTCTGAGCTCACAATTCCAGCTTGGAATCAAAATTGCACATCAAGGCTTGAGGTCCCAATTCCAGTCTGCGGTGACAATTCCGGTTTGGAATCACAATTGCAGTGCAAGGCTAGAGGTCACAATTCCACTATGGAATCACAATTGCAGTTCAAAGCTCAGGGTCACAATTCCAGTCGGAGGTCACAATTCCTGTCTGCAATTAGAATATCAGATCAAGGCTTGAGTTCACAATTCCAGTTTGGAATCACAATTCCATTTGATGTCACAATTTCAGTCTGAGCTCACAATTCCAGTTTGGAATCAAAATTGCAGATCAAGGCTTGAGGTCCCAATTCCAGTCTGCTGTCACAATTCCGGATTGGAATCACAATTGCAGTGCAAGGCTAGAGGACACAATTCCACTATGGAATCACAATAACTTTTCAAACATCAGGGTCACAATTCCAGTCCAAGGTCAGAATTCCACTTTAGAATTAACATTGCATATAACGGCTTGAGCTGACAATTCCTGTTTGGAATCACTAGTTCATTTCTACATGACAATTCCATTCTAAGCTCACAATTCCTGATTGGAATCAGAATTCCTCTACTATGCCACAATTAGAGACTGAGGGCAGAATTCCAGTTTGGAATCACAATTCCATTTGATGTCACAATTTCAGTCTGAGCTCACAATTCCAGCTTGGAATCAAAATTGCAGATCAAGGTTTGAGGTCCCAATTACAGCCTGTGGTCACAATTCTGGTTTGGAATCACAAATGCAGTGCAAGTTTAGAGGTCACAATTCCACTATGGAATCACAATTGCATTTCAAAGCTCAAGGTCACAATTCCAGTCTGAGGTCACAATTCCGGTTTGCAATTAGAATATCAGATCAAGGCTTGAGCTCACAATTCCAGTTTGGAATCACAATTTCATTTCTATATCACAATTCCTTTCTAAGCTCACAATTCCTGATTGGATTCACAATTCCTCTTCGATGTCACAATTAGAGACTGTGGGCAGAATTCCAGTTTGGAATCCAATTACAGATCAAGGCTTGATGTCAAAATTCCAGTCTGCGGTCACAATTCCAGTTTGGAATCAAAATTGCAGATCAAGGCTTGAGGTCCCAATTCCAGTCTGCTGTCACAATTCCAGTTTGGAATTACAATTGCAGATCAAGGCTTGAGCTCACAATTCCAGTTTGGAATCACAAGTTCATTTCTATATCACAATTCCATTCTAAGCTCACAATTCCTGATTGGAATCAGAATTCCTCTACTATGCCACAATTAGAGACTGAGGGCAGAATTCCAGTTTGGAACCACAATTCCATTTGATGTCACAATTCCAGTCTGAGCTCACAATTCCAGCTTGGAATCAAAATTGCACATCAAGGCTTGAGGTCCCAATTCCAGTCTGCGGTGACAATTCCGGTTTGGAATCACAATTGCAGTGCAAGGCTAGAGGTCACAATTCCACTATGGAATCACAATTGCAGTTCAAAGCTCAGGGTCACAATTCCAGTCGGAGGTCACAATTCCTGTCTGCAATTAGAATATCAGATCAAGGCTTGAGCTCACAATTCCAGTTTGGAATCACAATTCCATTTGATGTCACAATTTCAGTCTGAGCTCACAATTCCAGTTTGGAATCAAAATTGCAGATCAAGGCTTGAGGTCCCAATTCCAGTCTGCTGTCACAATTCCGGATTGGAATCACAATTGCAGTGCAAGGCTAGAGGACACAATTCCACTATGGAATCACAATAACTTTTCAAACATCAGGGTCACAATTCCAGTCCAAGGTCAGAATTCCACTTTAGAATTAACATTGCATATAACGGCTTGAGCTGACAATTCCTGTTTGGAATCACTAGTTCATTTCTACATGACAATTCCATTCTAAGCTCACAATTCCTGATTGGAATCAGAATTCCTCTACTATGCCACAATTAGAGACTGAGGGCAGAATTCCAGTTTGGAACCACAATTCCATTTGATGTCACAATTCCAGTCTGAGCTCACAATTCCAGCTTGGAATCAAAATTGCACATCAAGGCTTGAGGTCCCAATTCCAGTCTGCGGTGACAATTCCGGTTTGGAATCACAATTGCAGTGCAAGGCTAGAGGTCACAATTCCACTATGGAATCACAATTGCAGTTCAAAGCTCAGGGTCACAATTCCAGTCGGAGGTCACAATTCCTGTCTGCAATTAGAATATCAGATCAAGGCTTGAGCTCACAATTCCAGTTTGGAATCACAATTCCATTTGATGTCACAATTTCAGCCTGAGCTCACAATTCCAGTTTGGAATCAAAATTGCAGATCAAGGCTTGAGGTCCCAATTCCAGTCTGCTGTCACAATTCCGGATTGGAATCACAATTGCAGTGCAAGGCTAGAGGACACAATTCCACTATGGAATCACAATAACTTTTCAAACATCAGGGTCACAATTCCAGTCCAAGGTCAGAATTCCACTTTAGAATTAACATTGCATATAACGGCTTGAGCTGACAATTCCTGTTTGGAATCACTAGTTCATTTCTACATGACAATTCCATTCTAAGCTTACAATTCCTGATTGGAATCACAATTCCACTACTATGTCACAATTAGAGACTGAGGGCAGAATTCCAGTTTGGAATCACAATTCCATTTGATGTCACAATTCCAGTCTGAGCTCACAATTCCAGTTTGGAATCAAAATTGCAGATCAAGGTTTGAGGTCCCAATTACAGCCTGTGGTCACAATTCTGGTTTGGAATCACAAATGCAGTGCAAGTTTAGAGGTCACAATTCCACTATGGAATCACAATTGCATTTCAAAGCTCAAGGTCACAATTCCAGTCTGAGGTCACAATTCCGGTTTGCAATTACAATAGCAGATCAAGGCTTGAGCTCACAATTCCAGTTTGGAATCACAATTTCATTTCTATATCACAATTCCTTTCTAAGCTCACAATTCCTGATTGGATTCACAATTCCTCTTCGATGTCACAATTAGAGACTGTGGGCAGAATTCCAGTTTGGAATCCAATTACAGATCAAGGCTTGATGTCAAAATTCCAGTCTGCGGTCACAATTCCAGTTTGGAATCAAAATTGCAGATCAAGGCTTGAGGTCCCAATTCCAGTCTGCTGTCACAATTCCAGTTTGGAATTACAATTGCAGATCAAGGCTTGAGCTCACAATTCCAGTTTGGAATCACAAGTTCATTTCTATATCACAATTCCATTCTAAGCTCACAATTCCTGATTGGAATCAGAATTCCTCTACTATGCCACAATTAGAGACTGAGGGCAGAATTCCAGTTTGGAACCACAATTCCATTTGATGTCACAATTCCAGTCTGAGCTCACAATTCCAGCTTGGAATCAAAATTGTACATCAAGGCTTGAGGTCCCAATTCCAGTCTGCGGTGACAATTCCGGTTTGGAATCACAATTGCAGTGCAAGGCTAGAGGTCACAATTCCACTATGGAATCACAATTGCAGTTCAAAGCTCAGGGTCACAATTCCAGTCGGAGGTCACAATTCCTGTCTGCAATTAGAATATCAGATCAAGGCTTGAGCTCACAATTCCAGTTTGGAATCACAATTCCATTTGATGTCACAATTTCAGTCTGAGCTCACAATTCCAGTTTGGAATCAAAATTGCAGATCAAGGCTTGAGGTCCCAATTCCAGTCTGCTCTCACAATTCCATTTTGGAATCCCAATTGCAGTGCAAGGCTAGAGGACACAATTCCACTATGGAATCACAATAACTTTTCAAACATCAGGGTCACAATTCCAGTCCAAGGTCAGAATTCCACTTTAGAATTAACATTGCATATAACGGCTTGAGCTGACAATTCCTGTTTGGAATCACTAGTTCATTTCTACATGACAATTCCATTCTAAGCTTACAATTCCTGATTGGAATCACAATTCCACTACTATGTCACAATTAGAGACTGAGGGCAGAATTCCAGTTTGGAATCACAATTCCATTTGATGTCACAATTTCAGTCTGAGCTCACAATTCCAGCTTGGAATCAAAATTGCAGATCAAGGCTTGAGGTCCCAATTCCAGTCTGCTGTCACAATTCCAGTTTGGAATTACAATTGCAGATCAAGGCTTGAGCTCACAATTCCAGTTTGGAATCACAAGTTCATTTCTATATCACAATTCCATTCTAAGCTCACAATTCCTGATTGGAATGACAATTCCTCTACTATGTCACAATTAGAGACTGAGGGCAGAATTCCAATTTAGAATCCAATTGCAGGTCAAGGCTTGATGTCACAATTCCAGTCTGAGCTCACAATTCCAGTTTGGAATCAAAATTGCAGATCAAGGCTTGAGGTCCCAATTCCAGTCTGCTCTCACAATTCCATTTTGGAATCACAATTGCAGTTCATGGCTAGAGGTCACAATTCCACATTGGAATCACAATTGCAGTTCAAAGCTCAGGATGACAATTCCAGTCTGAGGTCACAATTGCAGTTTGGAATTACAATTGCAGATCAAGGCTTGAGCTCACAATTCCAGTTTGGAATCACATGTTTATTTCTATATCACAATTGCTTTCTAAGCTCCCAATTCCTGATTGTAATCACAATTCCTCTACTATGTCACAATTAGAGACTGAGGGCAGAATTCCAATTTAGAATCCAATTGCAGATCAAGGCTTGAGGTCCCAATTCCAGTCTGCTGTCACAATTCCAGTTTGGAATTACAATTGCAGATCAAGGCTTGAGCTCACAATTCCAGTTTGGAATCACAAGTTCATTTCTATATCACAATTCCATTCTAAGCTCACAATTCCTGATTGGAATCAGAATTCCTCTACTATGCCACAATTAGAGACTGAGGGCAGAATTCCAGTTTGGAACCACAATTCCATTTGATGTCACAATTCCAGTCTGAGCTCACAATTCCAGCTTGGAATCAAAATTGTACATCAAGGCTTGAGGTCCCAATTCCAGTCTGCGGTGACAATTCCGGTTTGGAATCACAATTGCAGTGCAAGGCTAGAGGTCACAATTCCACTATGGAATCACAATTGCAGTTCAAAGCTCAGGGTCACAATTCCAGTCGGAGGTCACAATTCCTGTCTGCAATTAGAATATCAGATCAAGGCTTGAGCTCACAATTCCAGTTTGGAATCACAATTCCATTTGATGTCACAATTTCAGTCTGAGCTCACAATTCCAGTTTGGAATCAAAATTGCAGATCAAGGCTTGAGGTCCCAATTCCAGTCTGCTGTCACAATTCCGGATTGGAATCACAATTGCAGTGCAAGGCTGGAGGACACAATTCCACTATGGAATCACAATAACTTTTCAAACATCAGGGTCACAATTCCAGTCCAAGGTCAGAATTCCACTTTAGAATTAACATTGCATATAACGGCTTGAGCTGACAATTCCTGTTTGGAATCACTAGTTCATTTCTACATGACAATTCCATTCTAAGCTTACAATTCCTGATTGGAATCACAATTCCACTACTATGTCACAATTAGAGACTGAGGGCAGAATTCCAGTTTGGAATCACAATTCCATTTGATGTCACAATTTCAGTCTGAGCTCACAATTCCAGCTTGGAATCAAAATTGCAGATCAAGGTTTGAGGTCCCAATTACAGCCTGTGGTCACAATTCTGGTTTGGAATCACAAATGCAGTGCAAGTTTAGAGGTCACAATTCCACTATGGAATCACAATTGCATTTCAAAGCTCAAGGTCACAATTCCAGTCTGAGGTCACAATTCCGGTTTGCAATTAGAATATCAGATCAAGGCTTGAGCTCACAATTCCAGTTTGGAATCACAATTTCATTTCTATATCACAATTCCTTTCTAAGCTCACAATTCCTGATTGGATTCACAATTCCTCTTCGATGTCACAATTAGAGACTGTGGGCAGAATTCCAGTTTGGAATCCAATTACAGATCAAGGCTTGATGTCAAAATTCCAGTCTGCGGTCACAATTCCAGTTTGGAATCAAAATTGCAGATCAAGGCTTGAGGTCCCAATTCCAGTCTGCTGTCACAATTCCAGTTTGGAATTACAATTGCAGATCAAGGCTTGAGCTCACAATTCCAGTTTGGAATCACAAGTTCATTTCTATATCACAATTCCATTCTAAGCTCACAATTCCTGATTGGAATCAGAATTCCTCTACTATGCCACAATTAGAGACTGAGGGCAGAATTCCAGTTTGGAACCACAATTCCATTTGATGTCACAATTCCAGTCTGAGCTCACAATTCCAGCTTGGAATCAAAATTGCACATCAAGGCTTGAGGTCCCAATTCCAGTCTGCGGTGACAATTCCGGTTTGGAATCACAATTGCAGTGCAAGGCTAGAGGTCACAATTCCACTATGGAATCACAATTGCAGTTCAAAGCTCAGGGTCACAATTCCAGTCGGAGGTCACAATTCCTGTCTGCAATTAGAATATCAGATCAAGGCTTGAGCTCACAATTCCAGTTTGGAATCACAATTCCATTTGATGTCACAATTTCAGTCTGAGCTCACAATTCCAGTTTGGAATCAAAATTGCACATCAAGGCTTGAGGTCCCAATTCCAGTCTGCTGTCACAATTCCGGATTGGAATCACAATTGCAGTGCAAGGCTAGAGGACACAATTCCACTATGGAATCACAATAACTTTTCAAACATCAGGGTCACAATTCCAGTCCAAGGTCAGAATTCCACTTTAGAATTAACATTGCATATAACGGCTTGAGCTGACAATTCCTGTTTGGAATCACTAGTTCATTTCTACATGACAATTCCATTCTAAGCTCACAATTCCTGATTGGAATCAGAATTCCTCTACTATGCCACAATTAGAGACTGAGGGCAGAATTCCAGTTTGGAACCACAATTCCATTTGATGTCACAATTCCAGTCTGAGCTCACAATTCCAGCTTGGAATCAAAATTGCACATCAAGGCTTGAGGTCCCAATTCCAGTCTGCGGTGACAATTCCGGTTTGGAATCACAATTGCAGTGCAAGGCTAGAGGTCACAATTCCACTATGGAATCACAATTGCAGTTCAAAGCTCAGGGTCACAATTCCAGTCGGAGGTCACAATTCCTGTCTGCAATTAGAATATCAGATCAAGGCTTGAGCTCACAATTCCAGTTTGGAATCACAATTCCATTTGATGTCACAATTTCAGCCTGAGCTCACAATTCCAGTTTGGAATCAAAATTGCAGATCAAGGCTTGAGGTCCCAATTCCAGTCTGCTGTCACAATTCCGGATTGGAATCACAATTGCAGTGCAAGGCTAGAGGACACAATTCCACTATGGAATCACAATAACTTTTCAAACATCAGGGTCACAATTCCAGTCCAAGGTCAGAATTCCACTTTAGAATTAACATTGCATATAACGGCTTGAGCTGACAATTCCTGTTTGGAATCACTAGTTCATTTCTACATGACAATTCCATTCTAAGCTCACAATTCCTGATTGGAATCAGAATTCCTCTACTATGCCACAATTAGAGACTGAGGGCAGAATTCCAGTTTGGAATCACAATTCCATTTGATGTCACAATTTCAGTCTGAGCTCACAATTCCAGCTTGGAATCAAAATTGCAGATCAAGGTTTGAGGTCCCAATTACAGCCTGTGGTCACAATTCTGGTTTGGAATCACAAATGCAGTGCAAGTTTAGAGGTCACAATTCCACTATGGAATCACAATTGCATTTCAAAGCTCAAGGTCACAATTCCAGTCTGAGGTCACAATTCCGGTTTGCAATTACAATAGCAGATCAAGGCTTGAGCTCACAATTCCAGTTTGGAATCACAATTTCATTTCTATATCACAATTCCTTTCTAAGCTCACAATTCCTGATTGGATTCACAATTCCTCTTCGATGTCACAATTAGAGACTGTGGGCAGAATTCCAGTTTGGAATCCAATTACAGATCAAGGCTTGATGTCAAAATTCCAGTCTGCGGTCACAATTCCAGTTTGGAATCAAAATTGCAGATCAAGGCTTGAGGTCCCAATTCCAGTCTGCTGTCACAATTCCAGTTTGGAATTACAATTGCAGATCAAGGCTTGAGCTCACAATTCCAGTTTGGAATCACAAGTTCATTTCTATATCACAATTCCATTCTAAGCTCACAATTCCTGATTGGAATCAGAATTCCTCTACTATGCCACAATTAGAGACTGAGGGCAGAATTCCAGTTTGGAACCACAATTCCATTTGATGTCACAATTCCAGTCTGAGCTCACAATTCCAGCTTGGAATCAAAATTGTACATCAAGGCTTGAGGTCCCAATTCCAGTCTGCGGTGACAATTCCGGTTTGGAATCACAATTGCAGTGCAAGGCTAGAGGTCACAATTCCACTATGGAATCACAATTGCAGTTCAAAGCTCAGGGTCACAATTCCAGTCGGAGGTCACAATTCCTGTCTGCAATTAGAATATCAGATCAAGGCTTGAGCTCACAATTCCAGTTTGGAATCACAATTCCATTTGATGTCACAATTTCAGTCTGAGCTCACAATTCCAGTTTGGAATCAAAATTGCAGATCAAGGCTTGAGGTCCCAATTCCAGTCTGCTGTCACAATTCCGGATTGGAATCACAATTGCAGTGCAAGGCTAGAGGACACAATTCCACTATGGAATCACAATAACTTTTCAAACATCAGGGTCACAATTCCAGTCCAAGGTCAGAATTCCACTTTAGAATTAACATTGCATATAACGGCTTGAGCTGACAATTCCTGTTTGGAATCACTAGTTCATTTCTACATGACAATTCCATTCTAAGCTTACAATTCCTGATTGGAATCACAATTCCACTACTATGTCACAATTAGAGACTGAGGGCAGAATTCCAGTTTGGAATCACAATTCCATTTGATGTCACAATTTCAGTCTGAGCTCACAATTCCAGCTTGGAATCAAAATTGCAGATCAAGGCTTGAGGTCCCAATTCCAGTCTGCTGTCACAATTCCAGTTTGGAATTACAATTGCAGATCAAGGCTTGAGCTCACAATTCCAGTTTGGAATCACAAGTTCATTTCTATATCACAATTCCATTCTAAGCTCACAATTCCTGATTGGAATCAGAATTCCTCTACTATGCCACAATTAGAGACTGAGGGCAGAATTCCAGTTTGGAACCACAATTCCATTTGATGTCACAATTCCAGTCTGAGCTCACAATTCCAGCTTGGAATCAAAATTGCACATCAAGGCTTGAGGTCCCAATTCCAGTCTGCGGTGACAATTCCGGTTTGGAATCACAATTGCAGTGCAAGGCTAGAGGTCACAATTCCACTATGGAATCACAATTGCAGTTCAAAGCTCAGGGTCACAATTCCAGTCGGAGGTCACAATTCCTGTCTGCAATTAGAATATCAGATCAAGGCTTGAGCTCACAATTCCAGTTTGGAATCACAATTCCATTTGATGTCACAATTTCAGTCTGAGCTCACAATTCCAGTTTGGAATCAAAATTGCACATCAAGGCTTGAGGTCCCAATTCCAGTCTGCTGTCACAATTCCGGATTGGAATCACAATTGCAGTGAAAGGCTAGATGTCACATTTCCACTATGCATTCAGAAATGCAATTCAAAGCTAAGGGTCACAATTCCAGTCTGAGGTCACAATTCCAGTTTGGAATTACTATTGCAGATCAACGCTTGAGCTCACAATTCCAGTTTGGAATCACAATTTCATTTCTATATCACAATTCCTTTCTAAGCTCACAATTCCTGATTGGAATCACAATTCCTCTACTATGTCACAATTAGAGACTGAGGGCAGAATTCCAGTTTGGAATCCAATTACAGATCAAGGCTTGATGTCAAAATTCCAGTCTGCGGTCACAATTCCAGTTTGGAATCAAAATTGCAGATCAAGGCTTGAGGTCCCAATTCCAGTCTGCTGTCACAATTCCAGTTTGGAATTACAATTGCAGATCAAGGCTTGAGCTCACAATTCCAGTTTGGAATCACAAGTTCATTTCTATATCACAATTCCATTCTAAGCTCACAATTCCTGATTGGAATCAGAATTCCTCTACTATGCCACAATTAGAGACTGAGGGCAGAATTCCAGTTTGGAACCACAATTCCATTTGATGTCACAATTCCAGTCTGAGCTCACAATTCCAGCTTGGAATCAAAATTGTACATCAAGGCTTGAGGTCCCAATTCCAGTCTGCGGTGACAATTCCGGTTTGGAATCACAATTGCAGTGCAAGGCTAGAGGTCACAATTCCACTATGGAATCACAATTGCAGTTCAAAGCTCAGGGTCACAATTCCAGTCGGAGGTCACAATTCCTGTCTGCAATTAGAATATCAGATCAAGGCTTGAGCTCACAATTCCAGTTTGGAATCACAATTCCATTTGATGTCACAATTTCAGTCTGAGCTCACAATTCCAGTTTGGAATCAAAATTGCAGATCAAGGCTTGAGGTCCCAATTCCAGTCTGCTGTCACAATTCCGGATTGGAATCACAATTGCAGTGCAAGGCTAGAGGACACAATTCCACTATGGAATCACAATAACTTTTCAAACATCAGGGTCACAATTCCAGTCCAAGGTCAGAATTCCACTTTAGAATTAACATTGCATATAACGGCTTGAGCTGACAATTCCTGTTTGGAATCACTAGTTCATTTCTACATGACAATTCCATTCTAAGCTTACAATTCCTGATTGGAATCACAATTCCACTACTATGTCACAATTAGAGACTGAGGGCAGAATTCCAGTTTGGAATCACAATTCCATTTGATGTCACAATTTCAGTCTGAGCTCACAATTCCAGCTTGGAATCAAAATTGCAGATCAAGGCTTGAGGTCCCAATTCCAGTCTGCTGTCACAATTCCAGTTTGGAATTACAATTGCAGATCAAGGCTTGAGCTCACAATTCCAGTTTGGAATCACAAGTTCATTTCTATATCACAATTCCATTCTAAGCTCACAATTCCTGATTGGAATCAGAATTCCTCTACTATGCCACAATTAGAGACTGAGGGCAGAATTCCAGTTTGGAACCACAATTCCATTTGATGTCACAATTCCAGTCTGAGCTCACAATTCCAGCTTGGAATCAAAATTGCACATCAAGGCTTGAGGTCCCAATTCCAGTCTGCGGTGACAATTCCGGTTTGGAATCACAATTGCAGTGCAAGGCTAGAGGTCACAATTCCACTATGGAATCACAATTGCAGTTCAAAGCTCAGGGTCACAATTCCAGTCGGAGGTCACAATTCCTGTCTGCAATTAGAATATCAGATCAAGGCTTGAGCTCACAATTCCAGTTTGGAATCACAATTCCATTTGATGTCACAATTTCAGTCTGAGCTCACAATTCCAGTTTGGAATCAAAATTGCACATCAAGGCTTGAGGTCCCAATTCCAGTCTGCTGTCACAATTCCGGATTGGAATCACAATTGCAGTGAAAGGCTAGATGTCACATTTCCACTATGCATTCAGAAATGCAATTCAAAGCTAAGGGTCACAATTCCAGTCTGAGGTCACAATTCCAGTTTGGAATTACTATTGCAGATCAACGCTTGAGCTCACAATTCCAGTTTGGAATCACAATTTCATTTCTATATCACAATTCCTTTCTAAGCTCACAATTCCTGATTGGAATCACAATTCCTCTACTATGTCACAATTAGAGACTGAGGGCAGAATTCCAATTTAGAATCCAATTGCAGGTCAAGGCTTGATGTCACAATTCCAGTCTGAGCTCACAATTCCAGTTTGGAATCAAAATTGCAGATCAAGGCTTGAGGTCCCAATTCCAATCTGCTCTCACAATTCCATTTTGGAATCACAATTGCAGTTCATGGCTAGAGGTCACAATTCCACATTGGAATCACAATTGCAGTTCAAAGCTCAGGA
Source organism: Sturnus vulgaris (assembly GCF_052056855.1). Taxonomy (NCBI): domain Eukaryota; kingdom Metazoa; phylum Chordata; class Aves; order Passeriformes; family Sturnidae; genus Sturnus; species Sturnus vulgaris. The sequence continues at coordinate 1,338,003 of NW_028276065.1, forward strand.
TGACAATTCCAGTCTGAGGTCACAATTGCAGTTTGGAATTACAATTGCAGATCAAGGCTTGAGCTCACAATTCCAGTTTGGAATCACATGTTTATTTCTATATCACAATTGCTTTCTAAGCTCCCAATTCCTGATTGTAATCACAATTCCTCTACTATGTCACAATTAGAGACTGAGGGCAGAATTCCAATTTAGAATCCAATTGCAGATCAAGGCTTGATGTCCCAATTCCAGTCTGCTGTCACAATTCCAGTTTGGAATTACAATTGCAGATCAAGGCTTGAGCTCACAATTCCAGTTTGGAATCACAAGTTCATTTCTATATCACAATTCCATTCTAAGCTCACAATTCCTGATTGGAATCAGAATTCCTCTACTATGCCACAATTAGAGACTGAGGGCAGAATTCCAGTTTGGAACCACAATTCCATTTGATGTCACAATTCCAGTCTGAGCTCACAATTCCAGCTTGGAATCAAAATTGCACATCAAGGCTTGAGGTCCCAATTCCAGTCTGCGGTGACAATTCCGGTTTGGAATCACAATTGCAGTGCAAGGCTAGAGGTCACAATTCCACTATGGAATCACAATTGCAGTTCAAAGCTCAGGGTCACAATTCCAGTCGGAGGTCACAATTCCTGTCTGCAATTAGAATATCAGATCAAGGCTTGAGTTCACAATTCCAGTTTGGAATCACAATTCCATTTGATGTCACAATTTCAGTCTGAGCTCACAATTCCAGTTTGGAATCAAAATTGCAGATCAAGGCTTGAGGTCCCAATTCCAGTCTGCTGTCACAATTCCGGATTGGAATCACAATTGCAGTGCAAGGCTAGAGGACACAATTCCACTATGGAATCACAATAACTTTTCAAACATCAGGGTCACAATTCCAGTCCAAGGTCAGAATTCCACTTTAGAATTAACATTGCATATAACGGCTTGAGCTGACAATTCCTGTTTGGAATCACAAGTTCATTTCTATATCACAATTCCATTCTAAGCTCACAATTCCTGATTGGAATCAGAATTCCTCTACTATGCCACAATTAGAGACTGAGGGCAGAATTCCAGTTTGGAACCACAATTCCATTTGATGTCACAATTCCAGTCTGAGCTCACAATTCCAGCTTGGAATCAAAATTGCACATCAAGGCTTGAGGTCCCAATTCCAGTCTGCGGTGACAATTCCGGTTTGGAATCACAATTGCAGTGCAAGGCTAGAGGTCACAATTCCACTATGGAATCACAATTGCAGTTCAAAGCTCAGGGTCACAATTCCAGTCGGAGGTCACAATTCCTGTCTGCAATTAGAATATCAGATCAAGGCTTGAGTTCACAATTCCAGTTTGGAATCACAATTCCATTTGATGTCACAATTTCAGTCTGAGCTCACAATTCCAGTTTGGAATCAAAATTGCAGATCAAGGCTTGAGGTCCCAATTCCAGTCTGCTGTCACAATTCCGGATTGGAATCACAATTGCAGTGCAAGGCTAGAGGACACAATTCCACTATGGAATCACAATAACTTTTCAAACATCAGGGTCACAATTCCAGTCCAAGGTCAGAATTCCACTTTAGAATTAACATTGCATATAACGGCTTGAGCTGACAATTCCTGTTTGGAATCACTAGTTCATTTCTACATGACAATTCCATTCTAAGCTCACAATTCCTGATTGGAATCAGAATTCCTCTACTATGCCACAATTAGAGACTGAGGGCAGAATTCCAGTTTGGAATCACAATTCCATTTGATGTCACAATTTCAGTCTGAGCTCACAATTCCAGCTTGGAATCAAAATTGCAGATCAAGGTTTGAGGTCCCAATTACAGCCTGTGGTCACAATTCTGGTTTGGAATCACAAATGCAGTGCAAGTTTAGAGGTCACAATTCCACTATGGAATCACAATTGCATTTCAAAGCTCAAGGTCACAATTCCAGTCTGAGGTCACAATTCCGGTTTGCAATTAGAATATCAGATCAAGGCTTGAGCTCACAATTCCAGTTTGGAATCACAATTTCATTTCTATATCACAATTCCTTTCTAAGCTCACAATTCCTGATTGGATTCACAATTCCTCTTCGATGTCACAATTAGAGACTGTGGGCAGAATTCCAGTTTGGAATCCAATTACAGATCAAGGCTTGATGTCAAAATTCCAGTCTGCGGTCACAATTCCAGTTTGGAATCAAAATTGCAGATCAAGGCTTGAGGTCCCAATTCCAGTCTGCTGTCACAATTCCAGTTTGGAATTACAATTGCAGATCAAGGCTTGAGCTCACAATTCCAGTTTGGAATCACAAGTTCATTTCTATATCACAATTCCATTCTAAGCTCACAATTCCTGATTGGAATCAGAATTCCTCTACTATGCCACAATTAGAGACTGAGGGCAGAATTCCAGTTTGGAACCACAATTCCATTTGATGTCACAATTCCAGTCTGAGCTCACAATTCCAGCTTGGAATCAAAATTGCACATCAAGGCTTGAGGTCCCAATTCCAGTCTGCGGTGACAATTCCGGTTTGGAATCACAATTGCAGTGCAAGGCTAGAGGTCACAATTCCACTATGGAATCACAATTGCAGTTCAAAGCTCAGGGTCACAATTCCAGTCGGAGGTCACAATTCCTGTCTGCAATTAGAATATCAGATCAAGGCTTGAGCTCACAATTCCAGTTTGGAATCACAATTCCATTTGATGTCACAATTTCAGTCTGAGCTCACAATTCCAGTTTGGAATCAAAATTGCAGATCAAGGCTTGAGGTCCCAATTCCAGTCTGCTGTCACAATTCCGGATTGGAATCACAATTGCAGTGCAAGGCTAGAGGACACAATTCCACTATGGAATCACAATAACTTTTCAAACATCAGGGTCACAATTCCAGTCCAAGGTCAGAATTCCACTTTAGAATTAACATTGCATATAACGGCTTGAGCTGACAATTCCTGTTTGGAATCACTAGTTCATTTCTACATGACAATTCCATTCTAAGCTCACAATTCCTGATTGGAATCAGAATTCCTCTACTATGCCACAATTAGAGACTGAGGGCAGAATTCCAGTTTGGAACCACAATTCCATTTGATGTCACAATTCCAGTCTGAGCTCACAATTCCAGCTTGGAATCAAAATTGCACATCAAGGCTTGAGGTCCCAATTCCAGTCTGCGGTGACAATTCCGGTTTGGAATCACAATTGCAGTGCAAGGCTAGAGGTCACAATTCCACTATGGAATCACAATTGCAGTTCAAAGCTCAGGGTCACAATTCCAGTCGGAGGTCACAATTCCTGTCTGCAATTAGAATATCAGATCAAGGCTTGAGCTCACAATTCCAGTTTGGAATCACAATTCCATTTGATGTCACAATTTCAGCCTGAGCTCACAATTCCAGTTTGGAATCAAAATTGCAGATCAAGGCTTGAGGTCCCAATTCCAGTCTGCTGTCACAATTCCGGATTGGAATCACAATTGCAGTGCAAGGCTAGAGGACACAATTCCACTATGGAATCACAATAACTTTTCAAACATCAGGGTCACAATTCCAGTCCAAGGTCAGAATTCCACTTTAGAATTAACATTGCATATAACGGCTTGAGCTGACAATTCCTGTTTGGAATCACTAGTTCATTTCTACATGACAATTCCATTCTAAGCTTACAATTCCTGATTGGAATCACAATTCCACTACTATGTCACAATTAGAGACTGAGGGCAGAATTCCAGTTTGGAATCACAATTCCATTTGATGTCACAATTCCAGTCTGAGCTCACAATTCCAGTTTGGAATCAAAATTGCAGATCAAGGTTTGAGGTCCCAATTACAGCCTGTGGTCACAATTCTGGTTTGGAATCACAAATGCAGTGCAAGTTTAGAGGTCACAATTCCACTATGGAATCACAATTGCATTTCAAAGCTCAAGGTCACAATTCCAGTCTGAGGTCACAATTCCGGTTTGCAATTACAATAGCAGATCAAGGCTTGAGCTCACAATTCCAGTTTGGAATCACAATTTCATTTCTATATCACAATTCCTTTCTAAGCTCACAATTCCTGATTGGATTCACAATTCCTCTTCGATGTCACAATTAGAGACTGTGGGCAGAATTCCAGTTTGGAATCCAATTACAGATCAAGGCTTGATGTCAAAATTCCAGTCTGCGGTCACAATTCCAGTTTGGAATCAAAATTGCAGATCAAGGCTTGAGGTCCCAATTCCAGTCTGCTGTCACAATTCCAGTTTGGAATTACAATTGCAGATCAAGGCTTGAGCTCACAATTCCAGTTTGGAATCACAAGTTCATTTCTATATCACAATTCCATTCTAAGCTCACAATTCCTGATTGGAATCAGAATTCCTCTACTATGCCACAATTAGAGACTGAGGGCAGAATTCCAGTTTGGAACCACAATTCCATTTGATGTCACAATTCCAGTCTGAGCTCACAATTCCAGCTTGGAATCAAAATTGTACATCAAGGCTTGAGGTCCCAATTCCAGTCTGCGGTGACAATTCCGGTTTGGAATCACAATTGCAGTGCAAGGCTAGAGGTCACAATTCCACTATGGAATCACAATTGCAGTTCAAAGCTCAGGGTCACAATTCCAGTCGGAGGTCACAATTCCTGTCTGCAATTAGAATATCAGATCAAGGCTTGAGCTCACAATTCCAGTTTGGAATCACAATTCCATTTGATGTCACAATTTCAGTCTGAGCTCACAATTCCAGTTTGGAATCAAAATTGCAGATCAAGGCTTGAGGTCCCAATTCCAGTCTGCTGTCACAATTCCGGATTGGAATCACAATTGCAGTGCAAGGCTAGAGGACACAATTCCACTATGGAATCACAATAACTTTTCAAACATCAGGGTCACAATTCCAGTCCAAGGTCAGAATTCCACTTTAGAATTAACATTGCATATAACGGCTTGAGCTGACAATTCCTGTTTGGAATCACTAGTTCATTTCTACATGACAATTCCATTCTAAGCTTACAATTCCTGATTGGAATCACAATTCCACTACTATGTCACAATTAGAGACTGAGGGCAGAATTCCAGTTTGGAATCACAATTCCATTTGATGTCACAATTTCAGTCTGAGCTCACAATTCCAGCTTGGAATCAAAATTGCAGATCAAGGCTTGAGGTCCCAATTCCAGTCTGCTGTCACAATTCCAGTTTGGAATTACAATTGCAGATCAAGGCTTGAGCTCACAATTCCAGTTTGGAATCACAAGTTCATTTCTATATCACAATTCCATTCTAAGCTCACAATTCCTGATTGGAATGACAATTCCTCTACTATGTCACAATTAGAGACTGAGGGCAGAATTCCAATTTAGAATCCAATTGCAGGTCAAGGCTTGATGTCACAATTCCAGTCTGAGCTCACAATTCCAGTTTGGAATCAAAATTGCAGATCAAGGCTTGAGGTCCCAATTCCAGTCTGCTCTCACAATTCCATTTTGGAATCACAATTGCAGTTCATGGCTAGAGGTCACAATTCCACATTGGAATCACAATTGCAGTTCAAAGCTCAGGATGACAATTCCAGTCTGAGGTCACAATTGCAGTTTGGAATTACAATTGCAGATCAAGGCTTGAGCTCACAATTCCAGTTTGGAATCACATGTTTATTTCTATATCACAATTGCTTTCTAAGCTCCCAATTCCTGATTGTAATCACAATTCCTCTACTATGTCACAATTAGAGACTGAGGGCAGAATTCCAATTTAGAATCCAATTGCAGATCAAGGCTTGAGGTCCCAATTCCAGTCTGCTGTCACAATTCCAGTTTGGAATTACAATTGCAGATCAAGGCTTGAGCTCACAATTCCAGTTTGGAATCACAAGTTCATTTCTATATCACAATTCCATTCTAAGCTCACAATTCCTGATTGGAATCAGAATTCCTCTACTATGCCACAATTAGAGACTGAGGGCAGAATTCCAGTTTGGAACCACAATTCCATTTGATGTCACAATTCCAGTCTGAGCTCACAATTCCAGCTTGGAATCAAAATTGTACATCAAGGCTTGAGGTCCCAATTCCAGTCTGCGGTGACAATTCCGGTTTGGAATCACAATTGCAGTGCAAGGCTAGAGGTCACAATTCCACTATGGAATCACAATTGCAGTTCAAAGCTCAGGGTCACAATTCCAGTCGGAGGTCACAATTCCTGTCTGCAATTAGAATATCAGATCAAGGCTTGAGCTCACAATTCCAGTTTGGAATCACAATTCCATTTGATGTCACAATTTCAGTCTGAGCTCACAATTCCAGTTTGGAATCAAAATTGCAGATCAAGGCTTGAGGTCCCAATTCCAGTCTGCTGTCACAATTCCGGATTGGAATCACAATTGCAGTGCAAGGCTAGAGGACACAATTCCACTATGGAATCACAATAACTTTTCAAACATCAGGGTCACAATTCCAGTCCAAGGTCAGAATTCCACTTTAGAATTAACATTGCATATAACGGCTTGAGCTGACAATTCCTGTTTGGAATCACTAGTTCATTTCTACATGACAATTCCATTCTAAGCTTACAATTCCTGATTGGAATCACAATTCCACTACTATGTCACAATTAGAGACTGAGGGCAGAATTCCAGTTTGGAATCACAATTCCATTTGATGTCACAATTTCAGTCTGAGCTCACAATTCCAGCTTGGAATCAAAATTGCAGATCAAGGTTTGAGGTCCCAATTACAGCCTGTGGTCACAATTCTGGTTTGGAATCACAAATGCAGTGCAAGTTTAGAGGTCACAATTCCACTATGGAATCACAATTGCATTTCAAAGCTCAAGGTCACAATTCCAGTCTGAGGTCACAATTCCGGTTTGCAATTAGAATATCAGATCAAGGCTTGAGCTCACAATTCCAGTTTGGAATCACAATTTCATTTCTATATCACAATTCCTTTCTAAGCTCACAATTCCTGATTGGATTCACAATTCCTCTTCGATGTCACAATTAGAGACTGTGGGCAGAATTCCAGTTTGGAATCCAATTACAGATCAAGGCTTGATGTCAAAATTCCAGTCTGCGGTCACAATTCCAGTTTGGAATCAAAATTGCAGATCAAGGCTTGAGGTCCCAATTCCAGTCTGCTGTCACAATTCCAGTTTGGAATTACAATTGCAGATCAAGGCTTGAGCTCACAATTCCAGTTTGGAATCACAAGTTCATTTCTATATCACAATTCCATTCTAAGCTCACAATTCCTGATTGGAATCAGAATTCCTCTACTATGCCACAATTAGAGACTGAGGGCAGAATTCCAGTTTGGAACCACAATTCCATTTGATGTCACAATTCCAGTCTGAGCTCACAATTCCAGCTTGGAATCAAAATTGCACATCAAGGCTTGAGGTCCCAATTCCAGTCTGCGGTGACAATTCCGGTTTGGAATCACAATTGCAGTGCAAGGCTAGAGGTCACAATTCCACTATGGAATCACAATTGCAGTTCAAAGCTCAGGGTCACAATTCCAGTCGGAGGTCACAATTCCTGTCTGCAATTAGAATATCAGATCAAGGCTTGAGCTCACAATTCCAGTTTGGAATCACAATTCCATTTGATGTCACAATTTCAGTCTGAGCTCACAATTCCAGTTTGGAATCAAAATTGCAGATCAAGGCTTGAGGTCCCAATTCCAGTCTGCTGTCACAATTCCGGATTGGAATCACAATTGCAGTGCAAGGCTAGAGGACACAATTCCACTATGGAATCACAATAACTTTTCAAACATCAGGGTCACAATTCCAGTCCAAGGTCAGAATTCCACTTTAGAATTAACATTGCATATAACGGCTTGAGCTGACAATTCCTGTTTGGAATCACTAGTTCATTTCTACATGACAATTCCATTCTAAGCTCACAATTCCTGATTGGAATCAGAATTCCTCTACTATGCCACAATTAGAGACTGAGGGCAGAATTCCAGTTTGGAACCACAATTCCATTTGATGTCACAATTCCAGTCTGAGCTCACAATTCCAGCTTGGAATCAAAATTGCACATCAAGGCTTGAGGTCCCAATTCCAGTCTGCGGTGACAATTCCGGTTTGGAATCACAATTGCAGTGCAAGGCTAGAGGTCACAATTCCACTATGGAATCACAATTGCAGTTCAAAGCTCAGGGTCACAATTCCAGTCGGAGGTCACAATTCCTGTCTGCAATTAGAATATCAGATCAAGGCTTGAGCTCACAATTCCAGTTTGGAATCACAATTCCATTTGATGTCACAATTTCAGCCTGAGCTCACAATTCCAGTTTGGAATCAAAATTGCAGATCAAGGCTTGAGGTCCCAATTCCAGTCTGCTGTCACAATTCCGGATTGGAATCACAATTGCAGTGCAAGGCTAGAGGACACAATTCCACTATGGAATCACAATAACTTTTCAAACATCAGGGTCACAATTCCAGTCCAAGGTCAGAATTCCACTTTAGAATTAACATTGCATATAACGGCTTGAGCTGACAATTCCTGTTTGGAATCACTAGTTCATTTCTACATGACAATTCCATTCTAAGCTTACAATTCCTGATTGGAATCACAATTCCACTACTATGTCACAATTAGAGACTGAGGGCAGAATTCCAGTTTGGAATCACAATTCCATTTGATGTCACAATTCCAGTCTGAGCTCACAATTCCAGTTTGGAATCAAAATTGCAGATCAAGGTTTGAGGTCCCAATTACAGCCTGTGGTCACAATTCTGGTTTGGAATCACAAATGCAGTGCAAGTTTAGAGGTCACAATTCCACTATGGAATCACAATTGCATTTCAAAGCTCAAGGTCACAATTCCAGTCTGAGGTCACAATTCCGGTTTGCAATTACAATAGCAGATCAAGGCTTGAGCTCACAATTCCAGTTTGGAATCACAATTTCATTTCTATATCACAATTCCTTTCTAAGCTCACAATTCCTGATTGGATTCACAATTCCTCTTCGATGTCACAATTAGAGACTGTGGGCAGAATTCCAGTTTGGAATCCAATTACAGATCAAGGCTTGATGTCAAAATTCCAGTCTGCGGTCACAATTCCAGTTTGGAATCAAAATTGCAGATCAAGGCTTGAGGTCCCAATTCCAGTCTGCTGTCACAATTCCAGTTTGGAATTACAATTGCAGATCAAGGCTTGAGCTCACAATTCCAGTTTGGAATCACAAGTTCATTTCTATATCACAATTCCATTCTAAGCTCACAATTCCTGATTGGAATCAGAATTCCTCTACTATGCCACAATTAGAGACTGAGGGCAGAATTCCAGTTTGGAACCACAATTCCATTTGATGTCACAATTCCAGTCTGAGCTCACAATTCCAGCTTGGAATCAAAATTGTACATCAAGGCTTGAGGTCCCAATTCCAGTCTGCGGTGACAATTCCGGTTTGGAATCACAATTGCAGTGCAAGGCTAGAGGTCACAATTCCACTATGGAATCACAATTGCAGTTCAAAGCTCAGGGTCACAATTCCAGTCGGAGGTCACAATTCCTGTCTGCAATTAGAATATCAGATCAAGGCTTGAGCTCACAATTCCAGTTTGGAATCACAATTCCATTTGATGTCACAATTTCAGTCTGAGCTCACAATTCCAGTTTGGAATCAAAATTGCAGATCAAGGCTTGAGGTCCCAATTCCAGTCTGCTGTCACAATTCCGGATTGGAATCACAATTGCAGTGCAAGGCTAGAGGACACAATTCCACTATGGAATCACAATAACTTTTCAAACATCAGGGTCACAATTCCAGTCCAAGGTCAGAATTCCACTTTAGAATTAACATTGCATATAACGGCTTGAGCTGACAATTCCTGTTTGGAATCACTAGTTCATTTCTACATGACAATTCCATTCTAAGCTTACAATTCCTGATTGGAATCACAATTCCACTACTATGTCACAATTAGAGACTGAGGGCAGAATTCCAGTTTGGAATCACAATTCCATTTGATGTCACAATTTCAGTCTGAGCTCACAATTCCAGCTTGGAATCAAAATTGCAGATCAAGGCTTGAGGTCCCAATTCCAGTCTGCTGTCACAATTCCAGTTTGGAATTACAATTGCAGATCAAGGCTTGAGCTCACAATTCCAGTTTGGAATCACAAGTTCATTTCTATATCACAATTCCATTCTAAGCTCACAATTCCTGATTGGAATCAGAATTCCTCTACTATGCCACAATTAGAGACTGAGGGCAGAATTCCAGTTTGGAACCACAATTCCATTTGATGTCACAATTCCAGTCTGAGCTCACAATTCCAGCTTGGAATCAAAATTGCACATCAAGGCTTGAGGTCCCAATTCCAGTCTGCGGTGACAATTCCGGTTTGGAATCACAATTGCAGTGCAAGGCTAGAGGTCACAATTCCACTATGGAATCACAATTGCAGTTCAAAGCTCAGGGTCACAATTCCAGTCGGAGGTCACAATTCCTGTCTGCAATTAGAATATCAGATCAAGGCTTGAGCTCACAATTCCAGTTTGGAATCACAATTCCATTTGATGTCACAATTTCAGTCTGAGCTCACAATTCCAGTTTGGAATCAAAATTGCACATCAAGGCTTGAGGTCCCAATTCCAGTCTGCTGTCACAATTCCGGATTGGAATCACAATTGCAGTGAAAGGCTAGATGTCACATTTCCACTATGCATTCAGAAATGCAATTCAAAGCTAAGGGTCACAATTCCAGTCTGAGGTCACAATTCCAGTTTGGAATTACTATTGCAGATCAACGCTTGAGCTCACAATTCCAGTTTGGAATCACAATTTCATTTCTATATCACAATTCCTTTCTAAGCTCACAATTCCTGATTGGAATCACAATTCCTCTACTATGTCACAATTAGAGACTGAGGGCAGAATTCCAATTTAGAATCCAATTGCAGGTCAAGGCTTGATGTCACAATTCCAGTCTGAGCTCACAATTCCAGTTTGGAATCAAAATTGCAGATCAAGGCTTGAGGTCCCAATTCCAGTCTGCTCTCACAATTCCATTTTGGAATCACAATTGCAGTTCATGGCTAGAGGTCACAATTCCACATTGGAATCACAATTGCAGTTCAAAGCTCAGGATGACAATTCCAGTCTGAGGTCACAATTGCAGTTTGGAATTACAATTGCAGATCAAGGCTTGAGCTCACAATTCCAGTTTGGAATCACATGTTTATTTCTATATCACAATTGCTTTCTAAGCTCCCAATTCCTGATTGTAATCACAATTCCTCTACTATGTCACAATTAGAGACTGAGGGCAGAATTCCAATTTAGAATCCAATTGCAGATCAAGGCTTGATGTCCCAATTCCAGTCTGCTGTCACAATTCCAGTTTGGAATTACAATTGCAGATCAAGGCTTGAGCTCACAATTCCAGTTTGGAATCACAAGTTCATTTCTATATCACAATTCCATTCTAAGCTCACAATTCCTGATTGGAATCAGAATTCCTCTACTATGCCACAATTAGAGACTGAGGGCAGAATTCCATTTTGGAACCACAATTCCATTTGATGTCACAATTCCAGTCTGAGCTCACAATTCCAGCTTGGAATCAAAATTGCACATCAAGGCTTGAGGTCCCAATTCCAGTCTGCGGTGACAATTCCGGTTTGGAATCACAATTGCAGTGCAAGGCTAGAGGTCACAATTCCACTATGGAATCACAATTGCAGTTCAAAGCTCAGGGTCACAATTCCAGTCGGAGGTCACAATTCCTGTCTGCAATTAGAATATCAGATCAAGGCTTGAGTTCACAATTCCAGTTTGGAATCACAATTCCATTTGATGTCACAATTTCAGTCTGAGCTCACAATTCCAGTTTGGAATCAAAATTGCAGATCAAGGCTTGAGGTCCCAATTCCAGTCTGCTGTCACAATTCCGGATTGGAATCACAATTGCAGTGCAAGGCTAGAGGACACAATTCCACTATGGAATCACAATAACTTTTCAAACATCAGGGTCACAATTCCAGTCCAAGGTCAGAATTCCACTTTAGAATTAACATTGCATATAACGGCTTGAGCTGACAATTCCTGTTTGGAATCACTAGTTCATTTCTACATGACAATTCCATTCTAAGCTCACAATTCCTGATTGGAATCAGAATTCCTCTACTATGCCACAATTAGAGACTGAGGGCAGAATTCCAGTTTGGAATCACAATTCCATTTGATGTCACAATTTCAGTCTGAGCTCACAATTCCAGCTTGGAATCAAAATTGCAGATCAAGGTTTGAGGTCCCAATTACAGCCTGTGGTCACAATTCTGGTTTGGAATCACAAATGCAGTGCAAGTTTAGAGGTCACAATTCCACTATGGAATCACAATTGCATTTCAAAGCTCAAGGTCACAATTCCAGTCTGAGGTCACAATTCCGGTTTGCAATTAGAATATCAGATCAAGGCTTGAGCTCACAATTCCAGTTTGGAATCACAATTTCATTTCTATATCACAATTCCTTTCTAAGCTCACAATTCCTGATTGGATTCACAATTCCTCTTCGATGTCACAATTAGAGACTGTGGGCAGAATTCCAGTTTGGAATCCAATTACAGATCAAGGCTTGATGTCAAAATTCCAGTCTGCGGTCACAATTCCAGTTTGGAATCAAAATTGCAGATCAAGGCTTGAGGTCCCAATTCCAGTCTGCTGTCACAATTCCAGTTTGGAATTACAATTGCAGATCAAGGCTTGAGCTCACAATTCCAGTTTGGAATCACAAGTTCATTTCTATATCACAATTCCATTCTAAGCTCACAATTCCTGATTGGAATCAGAATTCCTCTACTATGCCACAATTAGAGACTGAGGGCAGAATTCCAGTTTGGAACCACAATTCCATTTGATGTCACAATTCCAGTCTGAGCTCACAATTCCAGCTTGGAATCAAAATTGCACATCAAGGCTTGAGGTCCCAATTCCAGTCTGCGGTGACAATTCCGGTTTGGAATCACAATTGCAGTGCAAGGCTAGAGGTCACAATTCCACTATGGAATCACAATTGCAGTTCAAAGCTCAGGGTCACAATTCCAGTCGGAGGTCACAATTCCTGTCTGCAATTAGAATATCAGATCAAGGCTTGAGCTCACAATTCCAGTTTGGAATCACAATTCCATTTGATGTCACAATTTCAGTCTGAGCTCACAATTCCAGTTTGGAATCAAAATTGCAGATCAAGGCTTGAGGTCCCAATTCCAGTCTGCTGTCACAATTCCGGATTGGAATCACAATTGCAGTGCAAGGCTAGAGGACACAATTCCACTATGGAATCACAATAACTTTTCAAACATCAGGGTCACAATTCCAGTCCAAGGTCAGAATTCCACTTTAGAATTAACATTGCATATAACGGCTTGAGCTGACAATTCCTGTTTGGAATCACTAGTTCATTTCTACATGACAATTCCATTCTAAGCTCACAATTCCTGATTGGAATCAGAATTCCTCTACTATGCCACAATTAGAGACTGAGGGCAGAATTCCAGTTTGGAACCACAATTCCATTTGATGTCACAATTCCAGTCTGAGCTCACAATTCCAGCTTGGAATCAAAATTGCACATCAAGGCTTGAGGTCCCAATTCCAGTCTGCGGTGACAATTCCGGTTTGGAATCACAATTGCAGTGCAAGGCTAGAGGTCACAATTCCACTATGGAATCACAATTGCAGTTCAAAGCTCAGGGTCACAATTCCAGTCGGAGGTCACAATTCCTGTCTGCAATTAGAATATCAGATCAAGGCTTGAGCTCACAATTCCAGTTTGGAATCACAATTCCATTTGATGTCACAATTTCAGCCTGAGCTCACAATTCCAGTTTGGAATCAAAATTGCAGATCAAGGCTTGAGGTCCCAATTCCAGTCTGCTGTCACAATTCCGGATTGGAATCACAATTGCAGTGCAAGGCTAGAGGACACAATTCCACTATGGAATCACAATAACTTTTCAAACATCAGGGTCACAATTCCAGTCCAAGGTCAGAATTCCACTTTAGAATTAACATTGCATATAACGGCTTGAGCTGACAATTCCTGTTTGGAATCACTAGTTCATTTCTACATGACAATTCCATTCTAAGCTTACAATTCCTGATTGGAATCACAATTCCACTACTATGTCACAATTAGAGACTGAGGGCAGAATTCCAGTTTGGAATCACAATTCCATTTGATGTCACAATTCCAGTCTGAGCTCACAATTCCAGTTTGGAATCAAAATTGCAGATCAAGGTTTGAGGTCCCAATTACAGCCTGTGGTCACAATTCTGGTTTGGAATCACAAATGCAGTGCAAGTTTAGAGGTCACAATTCCACTATGGAATCACAATTGCATTTCAAAGCTCAAGGTCACAATTCCAGTCTGAGGTCACAATTCCGGTTTGCAATTACAATAGCAGATCAAGGCTTGAGCTCACAATTCCAGTTTGGAATCACAATTTCATTTCTATATCACAATTCCTTTCTAAGCTCACAATTCCTGATTGGATTCACAATTCCTCTTCGATGTCACAATTAGAGACTGTGGGCAGAATTCCAGTTTGGAATCCAATTACAGATCAAGGCTTGATGTCAAAATTCCAGTCTGCGGTCACAATTCCAGTTTGGAATCAAAATTGCAGATCAAGGCTTGAGGTCCCAATTCCAGTCTGCTGTCACAATTCCAGTTTGGAATTACAATTGCAGATCAAGGCTTGAGCTCACAATTCCAGTTTGGAATCACAAGTTCATTTCTATATCACAATTCCATTCTAAGCTCACAATTCCTGATTGGAATCAGAATTCCTCTACTATGCCACAATTAGAGACTGAGGGCAGAATTCCAGTTTGGAACCACAATTCCATTTGATGTCACAATTCCAGTCTGAGCTCACAATTCCAGCTTGGAATCAAAATTGTACATCAAGGCTTGAGGTCCCAATTCCAGTCTGCGGTGACAATTCCGGTTTGGAATCACAATTGCAGTGCAAGGCTAGAGGTCACAATTCCACTATGGAATCACAATTGCAGTTCAAAGCTCAGGGTCACAATTCCAGTCGGAGGTCACAATTCCTGTCTGCAATTAGAATATCAGATCAAGGCTTGAGCTCACAATTCCAGTTTGGAATCACAATTCCATTTGATGTCACAATTTCAGTCTGAGCTCACAATTCCAGTTTGGAATCAAAATTGCAGATCAAGGCTTGAGGTCCCAATTCCAGTCTGCTGTCACAATTCCGGATTGGAATCACAATTGCAGTGCAAGGCTAGAGGACACAATTCCACTATGGAATCACAATAACTTTTCAAACATCAGGGTCACAATTCCAGTCCAAGGTCAGAATTCCACTTTAGAATTAACATTGCATATAACGGCTTGAGCTGACAATTCCTGTTTGGAATCACTAGTTCATTTCTACATGACAATTCCATTCTAAGCTTACAATTCCTGATTGGAATCACAATTCCACTACTATGTCACAATTAGAGACTGAGGGCAGAATTCCAGTTTGGAATCACAATTCCATTTGATGTCACAATTTCAGTCTGAGCTCACAATTCCAGCTTGGAATCAAAATTGCAGATCAAGGCTTGAGGTCCCAATTCCAGTCTGCTGTCACAATTCCAGTTTGGAATTACAATTGCAGATCAAGGCTTGAGCTCACAATTCCAGTTTGGAATCACAAGTTCATTTCTATATCACAATTCCATTCTAAGCTCACAATTCCTGATTGGAATGACAATTCGTCTACTATGTCACAATTAGAGACTGAGGGCAGAATTCCAATTTAGAATCCAATTGCAGGTCAAGGCTTGATGTCACAATTCCAGTCTGAGCTCACAATTCCAGTTTGGAATCAAAATTGCAGATCAAGGCTTGAGGTCCCAATTCCAGTCTGCTCTCACAATTCCATTTTGGAATCACAATTGCAGTTCATGGCTAGAGGTCACAATTCCACATTGGAATCACAATTGCAGTTCAAAGCTCAGGATGACAATTCCAGTCTGAGGTCACAATTGCAGTTTGGAATTACAATTGCAGATCAAGGCTTGAGCTCACAATTCCAGTTTGGAATCACATGTTTATTTCTATATCACAATTCCATTCTAAGCTCACAATTCCTGATTGGAATCAGAATTCCTCTACTATGCCACAATTAGAGACTGAGGGCAGAATTCCAGTTTGGAACCACAATTCCATTTGATGTCACAATTCCAGTCTGAGCTCACAATTCCAGCTTGGAATCAAAATTGTACATCAAGGCTTGAGGTCCCAATTCCAGTCTGCGGTGACAATTCCGGTTTGGAATCACAATTGCAGTGCAAGGCTAGAGGTCACAATTCCACTATGGAATCACAATTGCAGTTCAAAGCTCAGGGTCACAATTCCAGTCGGAGGTCACAATTCCTGTCTGCAATTAGAATATCAGATCAAGGCTTGAGCTCACAATTCCAGTTTGGAATCACAATTCCATTTGATGTCACAATTTCAGTCTGAGCTCACAATTCCAGTTTGGAATCAAAATTGCAGATCAAGGCTTGAGGTCCCAATTCCAGTCTGCTGTCACAATTCCGGATTGGAATCACAATTGCAGTGCAAGGCTAGAGGACACAATTCCACTATGGAATCACAATAACTTTTCAAACATCAGGGTCACAATTCCAGTCCAAGGTCAGAATTCCACTTTAGAATTAACATTGCATATAACGGCTTGAGCTGACAATTCCTGTTTGGAATCACAAGTTCATTTCTATATCACAATTCCATTCTAAGCTCACAATTCCTGATTGGAATCAGAATTCCTCTACTATGCCACAATTAGAGACTGAGGGCAGAATTCCAGTTTGGAACCACAATTCCATTTGATGTCACAATTCCAGTCTGAGCTCACAATTCCAGCTTGGAATCAAAATTGCACATCAAGGCTTGAGGTCCCAATTCCAGTCTGCGGTGACAATTCCGGTTTGGAATCACAATTGCAGTGCAAGGCTAGAGGTCACAATTCCACTATGGAATCACAATTGCAGTTCAAAGCTCAGGGTCACAATTCCAGTCGGAGGTCACAATTCCTGTCTGCAATTAGAATATCAGATCAAGGCTTGAGTTCACAATTCCAGTTTGGAATCACAATTCCATTTGATGTCACAATTTCAGTCTGAGCTCACAATTCCAGTTTGGAATCAAAATTGCAGATCAAGGCTTGAGGTCCCAATTCCAGTCTGCTGTCACAATTCCGGATTGGAATCACAATTGCAGTGCAAGGCTAGAGGACACAATTCCACTATGGAATCACAATAACTTTTCAAACATCAGGGTCACAATTCCAGTCCAAGGTCAGAATTCCACTTTAGAATTAACATTGCATATAACGGCTTGAGCTGACAATTCCTGTTTGGAATCACTAGTTCATTTCTACATGACAATTCCATTCTAAGCTCACAATTCCTGATTGGAATCAGAATTCCTCTACTATGCCACAATTAGAGACTGAGGGCAGAATTCCAGTTTGGAATCACAATTCCATTTGATGTCACAATTTCAGTCTGAGCTCACAATTCCAGCTTGGAATCAAAATTGCAGATCAAGGTTTGAGGTCCCAATTACAGCCTGTGGTCACAATTCTGGTTTGGAATCACAAATGCAGTGCAAGTTTAGAGGTCACAATTCCACTATGGAATCACAATTGCATTTCAAAGCTCAAGGTCACAATTCCAGTCTGAGGTCACAATTCCGGTTTGCAATTAGAATATCAGATCAAGGCTTGAGCTCACAATTCCAGTTTGGAATCACAATTTCATTTCTATATCACAATTCCTTTCTAAGCTCACAATTCCTGATTGGATTCACAATTCCTCTTCGATGTCACAATTAGAGACTGTGGGCAGAATTCCAGTTTGGAATCCAATTACAGATCAAGGCTTGATGTCAAAATTCCAGTCTGCGGTCACAATTCCAGTTTGGAATCAAAATTGCAGATCAAGGCTTGAGGTCCCAATTCCAGTCTGCTGTCACAATTCCAGTTTGGAATTACAATTGCAGATCAAGGCTTGAGCTCACAATTCCAGTTTGGAATCACAAGTTCATTTCTATATCACAATTCCATTCTAAGCTCACAATTCCTGATTGGAATCAGAATTCCTCTACTATGCCACAATTAGAGACTGAGGGCAGAATTCCAGTTTGGAACCACAATTCCATTTGATGTCACAATTCCAGTCTGAGCTCACAATTCCAGCTTGGAATCAAAATTGCACATCAAGGCTTGAGGTCCCAATTCCAGTCTGCGGTGACAATTCCGGTTTGGAATCACAATTGCAGTGCAAGGCTAGAGGTCACAATTCCACTATGGAATCACAATTGCAGTTCAAAGCTCAGGGTCACAATTCCAGTCGGAGGTCACAATTCCTGTCTGCAATTAGAATATCAGATCAAGGCTTGAGCTCACAATTCCAGTTTGGAATCACAATTCCATTTGATGTCACAATTTCAGTCTGAGCTCACAATTCCAGTTTGGAATCAAAATTGCAGATCAAGGCTTGAGGTCCCAATTCCAGTCTGCTGTCACAATTCCGGATTGGAATCACAATTGCAGTGCAAGGCTAGAGGACACAATTCCACTATGGAATCACAATAACTTTTCAAACATCAGGGTCACAATTCCAGTCCAAGGTCAGAATTCCACTTTAGAATTAACATTGCATATAACGGCTTGAGCTGACAATTCCTGTTTGGAATCACTAGTTCATTTCTACATGACAATTCCATTCTAAGCTCACAATTCCTGATTGGAATCAGAATTCCTCTACTATGCCACAATTAGAGACTGAGGGCAGAATTCCAGTTTGGAACCACAATTCCATTTGATGTCACAATTCCAGTCTGAGCTCACAATTCCAGCTTGGAATCAAAATTGCACATCAAGGCTTGAGGTCCCAATTCCAGTCTGCGGTGACAATTCCGGTTTGGAATCACAATTGCAGTGCAAGGCTAGAGGTCACAATTCCACTATGGAATCACAATTGCAGTTCAAAGCTCAGGGTCACAATTCCAGTCGGAGGTCACAATTCCTGTCTGCAATTAGAATATCAGATCAAGGCTTGAGCTCACAATTCCAGTTTGGAATCACAATTCCATTTGATGTCACAATTTCAGCCTGAGCTCACAATTCCAGTTTGGAATCAAAATTGCAGATCAAGGCTTGAGGTCCCAATTCCAGTCTGCTGTCACAATTCCGGATTGGAATCACAATTGCAGTGCAAGGCTAGAGGACACAATTCCACTATGGAATCACAATAACTTTTCAAACATCAGGGTCACAATTCCAGTCCAAGGTCAGAATTCCACTTTAGAATTAACATTGCATATAACGGCTTGAGCTGACAATTCCTGTTTGGAATCACTAGTTCATTTCTACATGACAATTCCATTCTAAGCTTACAATTCCTGATTGGAATCACAATTCCACTACTATGTCACAATTAGAGACTGAGGGCAGAATTCCAGTTTGGAATCACAATTCCATTTGATGTCACAATTCCAGTCTGAGCTCACAATTCCAGTTTGGAATCAAAATTGCAGATCAAGGTTTGAGGTCCCAATTACAGCCTGTGGTCACAATTCTGGTTTGGAATCACAAATGCAGTGCAAGTTTAGAGGTCACAATTCCACTATGGAATCACAATTGCATTTCAAAGCTCAAGGTCACAATTCCAGTCTGAGGTCACAATTCCGGTTTGCAATTACAATAGCAGATCAAGGCTTGAGCTCACAATTCCAGTTTGGAATCACAATTTCATTTCTATATCACAATTCCTTTCTAAGCTCACAATTCCTGATTGGATTCACAATTCCTCTTCGATGTCACAATTAGAGACTGTGGGCAGAATTCCAGTTTGGAATCCAATTACAGATCAAGGCTTGATGTCAAAATTCCAGTCTGCGGTCACAATTCCAGTTTGGAATCAAAATTGCAGATCAAGGCTTGAGGTCCCAATTCCAGTCTGCTGTCACAATTCCAGTTTGGAATTACAATTGCAGATCAAGGCTTGAGCTCACAATTCCAGTTTGGAATCACAAGTTCATTTCTATATCACAATTCCATTCTAAGCTCACAATTCCTGATTGGAATCAGAATTCCTCTACTATGCCACAATTAGAGACTGAGGGCAGAATTCCAGTTTGGAACCACAATTCCATTTGATGTCACAATTCCAGTCTGAGCTCACAATTCCAGCTTGGAATCAAAATTGTACATCAAGGCTTGAGGTCCCAATTCCAGTCTGCGGTGACAATTCCGGTTTGGAATCACAATTGCAGTGCAAGGCTAGAGGTCACAATTCCACTATGGAATCACAATTGCAGTTCAAAGCTCAGGGTCACAATTCCAGTCGGAGGTCACAATTCCTGTCTGCAATTAGAATATCAGATCAAGGCTTGAGCTCACAATTCCAGTTTGGAATCACAATTCCATTTGATGTCACAATTTCAGTCTGAGCTCACAATTCCAGTTTGGAATCAAAATTGCAGATCAAGGCTTGAGGTCCCAATTCCAGTCTGCTGTCACAATTCCGGATTGGAATCACAATTGCAGTGCAAGGCTAGAGGACACAATTCCACTATGGAATCACAATAACTTTTCAAACATCAGGGTCACAATTCCAGTCCAAGGTCAGAATTCCACTTTAGAATTAACATTGCATATAACGGCTTGAGCTGACAATTCCTGTTTGGAATCACTAGTTCATTTCTACATGACAATTCCATTCTAAGCTTACAATTCCTGATTGGAATCACAATTCCACTACTATGTCACAATTAGAGACTGAGGGCAGAATTCCAGTTTGGAATCACAATTCCATTTGATGTCACAATTTCAGTCTGAGCTCACAATTCCAGCTTGGAATCAAAATTGCAGATCAAGGCTTGAGGTCCCAATTCCAGTCTGCTGTCACAATTCCAGTTTGGAATTACAATTGCAGATCAAGGCTTGAGCTCACAATTCCAGTTTGGAATCACAAGTTCATTTCTATATCACAATTCCATTCTAAGCTCACAATTCCTGATTGGAATGACAATTCGTCTACTATGTCACAATTAGAGACTGAGGGCAGAATTCCAATTTAGAATCCAATTGCAGGTCAAGGCTTGATGTCACAATTCCAGTCTGAGCTCACAATTCCAGTTTGGAATCAAAATTGCAGATCAAGGCTTGAGGTCCCAATTCCAGTCTGCTCTCACAATTCCATTTTGGAATCACAATTGCAGTTCATGGCTAGAGGTCACAATTCCACATTGGAATCACAATTGCAGTTCAAAGCTCAGGATGACAATTCCAGTCTGAGGTCACAATTGCAGTTTGGAATTACAATTGCAGATCAAGGCTTGAGCTCACAATTCCAGTTTGGAATCACATGTTTATTTCTATATCACAATTGCTTTCTAAGCTCCCAATTCCTGATTGTAATCACAATTCCTCTACTATGTCACAATTAGAGACTGAGGGCAGAATTCCAATTTAGAATCCAATTGCAGATCAAGGCTTGAGGTCCCAATTCCAGTCTGCTGTCACAATTCCAGTTTGGAATTACAATTGCAGATCAAGGCTTGAGCTCACAATTCCAGTTTGGAATCACAAGTTCATTTCTATATCACAATTCCATTCTAAGCTCACAATTCCTGATTGGAATCAGAATTCCTCTACTATGCCACAATTAGAGACTGAGGGCAGAATTCCAGTTTGGAACCACAATTCCATTTGATGTCACAATTCCAGTCTGAGCTCACAATTCCAGCTTGGAATCAAAATTGTACATCAAGGCTTGAGGTCCCAATTCCAGTCTGCGGTGACAATTCCGGTTTGGAATCACAATTGCAGTGCAAGGCTAGAGGTCACAATTCCACTATGGAATCACAATTGCAGTTCAAAGCTCAGGGTCACAATTCCAGTCGGAGGTCACAATTCCTGTCTGCAATTAGAATATCAGATCAAGGCTTGAGCTCACAATTCCAGTTTGGAATCACAATTCCATTTGATGTCACAATTTCAGTCTGAGCTCACAATTCCAGTTTGGAATCAAAATTGCAGATCAAGGCTTGAGGTCCCAATTCCAGTCTGCTGTCACAATTCCGGATTGGAATCACAATTGCAGTGCAAGGCTAGAGGACACAATTCCACTATGGAATCACAATAACTTTTCAAACATCAGGGTCACAATTCCAGTCCAAGGTCAGAATTCCACTTTAGAATTAACATTGCATATAACGGCTTGAGCTGACAATTCCTGTTTGGAATCACTAGTTCATTTCTACATGACAATTCCATTCTAAGCTTACAATTCCTGATTGGAATCACAATTCCACTACTATGTCACAATTAGAGACTGAGGGCAGAATTCCAGTTTGGAATCACAATTCCATTTGATGTCACAATTTCAGTCTGAGCTCACAATTCCAGCTTGGAATCAAAATTGCAGATCAAGGCTTGAGGTCCCAATTCCAGTCTGCTGTCACAATTCCAGTTTGGAATTACAATTGCAGATCAAGGCTTGAGCTCACAATTCCAGTTTGGAATCACAAGTTCATTTCTATATCACAATTCCATTCTAAGCTCACAATTCCTGATTGGAATCAGAATTCCTCTACTATGCCACAATTAGAGACTGAGGGCAGAATTCCAGTTTGGAACCACAATTCCATTTGATGTCACAATTCCAGTCTGAGCTCACAATTCCAGCTTGGAATCAAAATTGCACATCAAGGCTTGAGGTCCCAATTCCAGTCTGCGGTGACAATTCCGGTTTGGAATCACAATTGCAGTGCAAGTTTAGAGGTCACAATTCCACTATGGAATCACAATTGCAGTTCAAAGCTCAGGGTCACAATTCCAGTCGGAGGTCACAATTCCTGTCTGCAATTAGAATATCAGATCAAGGCTTGAGCTCACAATTCCAGTTTGGAATCACAATTCCATTTGATGTCACAATTTCAGTCTGAGCTCACAATTCCAGTTTGGAATCAAAATTGCAGATCAAGGCTTGAGGTCCCAATTCCAGTCTGCTGTCACAATTCCGGATTGGAATCACAATTGCAGTGCAAGGCTAGAGGACACAATTCCACTATGGAATCACAATAACTTTTCAAACATCAGGGTCACAATTCCAGTCCAAGGCCAGAATTCCACTTTAGAATTAACATTGCATATAACGGCTTGAGCTGACAATTCCTGTTTGGAATCACTAGTTCATTTCTACATGACAATTCCATTCTAAGCTCACAATTCCTGATTGGAATCAGAATTCCTCTACTATGTCACAATTAGAGACTGAGGGCAGAATTCCAATTTAGAATCCAATTGCAGGTCAAGGCTTGATGTCACAATTCCAGTCTGCTGTCACAATTCCAGTTTGGAATTACAATTGCAGATCAAGGCTTGAGGTCCCAATTCCAGTCTGCTCTCACAATTCCATTTTGGAATCACAATTGCAGTTCATGGCTAGAGGTCACAATTCCACATTGGAATCACAATTGCAGTTCAAAGCTCAGGATGACAATTCCAGTCTGAGGTCACAATTGCAGTTTGGAATTACAATTGCAGATCAAGGCTTGAGCTCACAATTCCAGTTTGGAATCACATGTTTATTTCTATATCACAATTGCTTTCTAAGCTCCCAATTCCTGATTGTAATCACAATTCCTCTACTATGTCACAATTAGAGACTGAGGGCAGAATTCCAATTTAGAATCCAATTGCAGATCAAGGCTTGAGGTCCCAATTCCAGTCTGCTGTCACAATTCCAGTTTGGAATTACAATTGCAGATCAAGGCTTGAGCTCACAATTCCAGTTTGGAATCACAAGTTCATTTCTATATCACAATTCCATTCTAAGCTCACAATTCCTGATTGGAATCAGAATTCCTCTACTATGCCACAATTAGAGACTGAGGGCAGAATTCCAGTTTGGAACCACAATTCCATTTGATGTCACAATTCCAGTCTGAGCTCACAATTCCAGCTTGGAATCAAAATTGTACATCAAGGCTTGAGGTCCCAATTCCAGTCTGCGGTGACAATTCCGGTTTGGAATCACAATTGCAGTGCAAGGCTAGAGGTCACAATTCCACTATGGAATCACAATTGCAGTTCAAAGCTCAGGGTCACAATTCCAGTCGGAGGTCACAATTCCTGTCTGCAATTAGAATATCAGATCAAGGCTTGAGCTCACAATTCCAGTTTGGAATCACAATTCCATTTGATGTCACAATTTCAGTCTGAGCTCACAATTCCAGTTTGGAATCAAAATTGCAGATCAAGGCTTGAGGTCCCAATTCCAGTCTGCTGTCACAATTCCGGATTGGAATCACAATTGCAGTGCAAGGCTAGAGGACACAATTCCACTATGGAATCACAATAACTTTTCAAACATCAGGGTCACAATTCCAGTCCAAGGTCAGAATTCCACTTTAGAATTAACATTGCATATAACGGCTTGAGCTGACAATTCCTGTTTGGAATCACTAGTTCATTTCTATATCACAATTCCATTCTAAGCTTACAATTCCTGATTGGAATCACAATTCCACTACTATGTCACAATTAGAGACTGAGGGCAGAATTCCAGTTTGGAATCACAATTCCATTTGATGTCACAATTTCAGTCTGAGCTCACAATTCCAGCTTGGAATCAAAATTGCAGATCAAGGTTTGAGGTCCCAATTACAGCCTGTGGTCACAATTCTGGTTTGGAATCACAAATGCAGTGCAAGTTTAGAGGTCACAATTCCACTATGGAATCACAATTGCATTTCAAAGCTCAAGGTCACAATTCCAGTCTGAGGTCACAATTCCGGTTTGCAATTAGAATATCAGATCAAGGCTTGAGCTCACAATTCCAGTTTGGAATCACAATTTCATTTCTATATCACAATTCCTTTCTAAGCTCACAATTCCTGATTGGATTCACAATTCCTCTTCGATGTCACAATTAGAGACTGTGGGCAGAATTCCAGTTTGGAATCCAATTACAGATCAAGGCTTGATGTCAAAATTCCAGTCTGCGGTCACAATTCCAGTTTGGAATCAAAATTGCAGATCAAGGCTTGAGGTCCCAATTCCAGTCTGCTGTCACAATTCCAGTTTGGAATTACAATTGCAGATCAAGGCTTGAGCTCACAATTCCAGTTTGGAATCACAAGTTCATTTCTATATCACAATTCCATTCTAAGCTCACAATTCCTGATTGGAATCAGAATTCCTCTACTATGCCACAATTAGAGACTGAGGGCAGAATTCCAGTTTGGAACCACAATTCCATTTGATGTCACAATTCCAGTCTGAGCTCACAATTCCAGCTTGGAATCAAAATTGCACATCAAGGCTTGAGGTCCCAATTCCAGTCTGCGGTGACAATTCCGGTTTGGAATCACAATTGCAGTGCAAGGCTAGAGGTCACAATTCCACTATGGAATCACAATTGCAGTTCAAAGCTCAGGGTCACAATTCCAGTCGGAGGTCACAATTCCTGTCTGCAATTAGAATATCAGATCAAGGCTTGAGCTCACAATTCCAGTTTGGAATCACAATTCCATTTGATGTCACAATTTCAGTCTGAGCTCACAATTCCAGTTTGGAATCAAAATTGCAGATCAAGGCTTGAGGTCCCAATTCCAGTCTGCTGTCACAATTCCGGATTGGAATCACAATTGCAGTGCAAGGCTAGAGGACACAATTCCACTATGGAATCACAATAACTTTTCAAACATCAGGGTCACAATTCCAGTCCAAGGTCAGAATTCCACTTTAGAATTAACATTGCATATAACGGCTTGAGCTGACAATTCCTGTTTGGAATCACTAGTTCATTTCTACATGACAATTCCATTCTAAGCTCACAATTCCTGATTGGAATCAGAATTCCTCTACTATGCCACAATTAGAGACTGAGGGCAGAATTCCAGTTTGGAACCACAATTCCATTTGATGTCACAATTCCAGTCTGAGCTCACAATTCCAGCTTGGAATCAAAATTGCACATCAAGGCTTGAGGTCCCAATTCCAGTCTGCGGTGACAATTCCGGTTTGGAATCACAATTGCAGTGCAAGGCTAGAGGTCACAATTCCACTATGGAATCACAATTGCAGTTCAAAGCTCAGGGTCACAATTCCAGTCGGAGGTCACAATTCCTGTCTGCAATTAGAATATCAGATCAAGGCTTGAGCTCACAATTCCAGTTTGGAATCACAATTCCATTTGATGTCACAATTTCAGTCTGAGCTCACAATTCCAGTTTGGAATCAAAATTGCAGATCAAGGCTTGAGGTCCCAATTCCAGTCTGCTGTCACAATTCCGGATTGGAATCACAATTGCAGTGCAAGGCTAGAGGACACAATTCCACTATGGAATCACAATAACTTTTCAAACATCAGGGTCACAATTCCAGTCCAAGGTCAGAATTCCACTTTAGAATTAACATTGCATATAACGGCTTGAGCTGACAATTCCTGTTTGGAATCACTAGTTCATTTCTACATGACAATTCCATTCTAAGCTTACAATTCCTGATTGGAATCACAATTCCACTACTATGTCACAATTAGAGACTGAGGGCAGAATTCCAGTTTGGAATCACAATTCCATTTGATGTCACAATTTCAGTCTGAGCTCACAATTCCAGCTTGGAATCAAAATTGCAGATCAAGGTTTGAGGTCCCAATTACAGCCTGTGGTCACAATTCTGGTTTGGAATCACAAATGCAGTGCAAGTTTAGAGGTCACAATTCCACTATGGAATCACAATTGCATTTCAAAGCTCAAGGTCACAATTCCAGTCTGAGGTCACAATTCCGGTTTGCAATTAGAATATCAGATCAAGGCTTGAGCTCACAATTCCAGTTTGGAATCACAATTTCATTTCTATATCACAATTCCTTTCTAAGCTCACAATTCCTGATTGGATTCACAATTCCTCTTCGATGTCACAATTAGAGACTGTGGGCAGAATTCCAGTTTGGAATCCAATTACAGATCAAGGCTTGATGTCAAAATTCCAGTCTGCGGTCACAATTCCAGTTTGGAATCAAAATTGCAGATCAAGGCTTGAGGTCCCAATTCCAGTCTGCTGTCACAATTCCAGTTTGGAATTACAATTGCAGATCAAGGCTTGAGCTCACAATTCCAGTTTGGAATCACAAGTTCATTTCTATATCACAATTCCATTCTAAGCTCACAATTCCTGATTGGAATCAGAATTCCTCTACTATGCCACAATTAGAGACTGAGGGCAGAATTCCAGTTTGGAACCACAATTCCATTTGATGTCACAATTCCAGTCTGAGCTCACAATTCCAGCTTGGAATCAAAATTGCACATCAAGGCTTGAGGTCCCAATTCCAGTCTGCGGTGACAATTCCGGTTTGGAATCACAATTGCAGTGCAAGGCTAGAGGTCACAATTCCACTATGGAATCACAATTGCAGTTCAAAGCTCAGGGTCACAATTCCAGTCGGAGGTCACAATTCCTGTCTGCAATTAGAATATCAGATCAAGGCTTGAGCTCACAATTCCAGTTTGGAATCACAATTCCATTTGATGTCACAATTTCAGTCTGAGCTCACAATTCCAGTTTGGAATCAAAATTGCAGATCAAGGCTTGAGGTCCCAATTCCAGTCTGCTGTCACAATTCCGGATTGGAATCACAATTGCAGTGCAAGGCTAGAGGACACAATTCCACTATGGAATCACAATAACTTTTCAAACATCAGGGTCACAATTCCAGTCCAAGGTCAGAATTCCACTTTAGAATTAACATTGCATATAACGGCTTGAGCTGACAATTCCTGTTTGGAATCACTAGTTCATTTCTACATGACAATTCCATTCTAAGCTTACAATTCCTGATTGGAATCACAATTCCACTACTATGTCACAATTAGAGACTGAGGGCAGAATTCCAGTTTGGAATCACAATTCCATTTGATGTCACAATTCCAGTCTGAGCTCACAATTCCAGTTTGGAATCAAAATTGCAGATCAAGGTTTGAGGTCCCAATTACAGCCTGTGGTCACAATTCTGGTTTGGAATCACAAATGCAGTGCAAGTTTAGAGGTCACAATTCCACTATGGAATCACAATTGCATTTCAAAGCTCAAGGTCACAATTCCAGTCTGAGGTCACAATTCCGGTTTGCAATTAGAATATCAGATCAAGGCTTGAGCTCACAATTCCAGTTTGGAATCACAATTTCATTTCTATATCACAATTCCTTTCTAAGCTCACAATTCCTGATTGGATTCACAATTCCTCTTCGATGTCACAATTAGAGACTGTGGGCAGAATTCCAGTTTGGAATCCAATTACAGATCAAGGCTTGATGTCAAAATTCCAGTCTGCGGTCACAATTCCAGTTTGGAATCAAAATTGCAGATCAAGGCTTGAGGTCCCAATTCCAGTCTGCTGTCACAATTCCAGTTTGGAATTACAATTGCAGATCAAGGCTTGAGCTCACAATTCCAGTTTGGAATCACAAGTTCATTTCTATATCACAATTCCATTCTAAGCTCACAATTCCTGATTGGAATCAGAATTCCTCTACTATGCCACAATTAGAGACTGAGGGCAGAATTCCAGTTTGGAACCACAATTCCATTTGATGTCACAATTCCAGTCTGAGCTCACAATTCCAGCTTGGAATCAAAATTGCACATCAAGGCTTGAGGTCCCAATTCCAGTCTGCGGTGACAATTCCGGTTTGGAATCACAATTGCAGTGCAAGGCTAGAGGTCACAATTCCACTATGGAATCACAATTGCAGTTCAAAGCTCAGGGTCACAATTCCAGTCGGAGGTCACAATTCCTGTCTGCAATTAGAATATCAGATCAAGGCTTGAGCTCACAATTCCAGTTTGGAATCACAATTCCATTTGATGTCACAATTTCAGTCTGAGCTCACAATTCCAGTTTGGAATCAAAATTGCAGATCAAGGCTTGAGGTCCCAATTCCAGTCTGCTGTCACAATTCCGGATTGGAATCACAATTGCAGTGCAAGGCTAGAGGACACAATTCCACTATGGAATCACAATAACTTTTCAAACATCAGGGTCACAATTCCAGTCCAAGGTCAGAATTCCACTTTAGAATTAACATTGCATATAACGGCTTGAGCTGACAATTCCTGTTTGGAATCACTAGTTCATTTCTACATGACAATTCCATTCTAAGCTCACAATTCCTGATTGGAATCAGAATTCCTCTACTATGCCACAATTAGAGACTGAGGGCAGAATTCCAGTTTGGAACCACAATTCCATTTGATGTCACAATTCCAGTCTGAGCTCACAATTCCAGCTTGGAATCAAAATTGCACATCAAGGCTTGAGGTCCCAATTCCAGTCTGCGGTGACAATTCCGGTTTGGAATCACAATTGCAGTGCAAGGCTAGAGGTCACAATTCCACTATGGAATCACAATTGCAGTTCAAAGCTCAGGGTCACAATTCCAGTCGGAGGTCACAATTCCTGTCTGCAATTAGAATATCAGATCAAGGCTTGAGCTCACAATTCCAGTTTGGAATCACAATTCCATTTGATGTCACAATTTCAGTCTGAGCTCACAATTCCAGTTTGGAATCAAAATTGCAGATCAAGGCTTGAGGTCCCAATTCCAGTCTGCTGTCACAATTCCGGATTGGAATCACAATTGCAGTGCAAGGCTAGAGGACACAATTCCACTATGGAATCACAATAACTTTTCAAACATCAGGGTCACAATTCCAGTCCAAGGTCAGAATTCCACTTTAGAATTAACATTGCATATAACGGCTTGAGCTGACAATTCCTGTTTGGAATCACTAGTTCATTTCTACATGACAATTCCATTCTAAGCTTACAATTCCTGATTGGAATCACAATTCCACTACTATGTCACAATTAGAGACTGAGGGCAGAATTCCAGTTTGGAATCACAATTCCATTTGATGTCACAATTTCAGTCTGAGCTCACAATTCCAGCTTGGAATCAAAATTGCAGATCAAGGTTTGAGGTCCCAATTACAGCCTGTGGTCACAATTCTGGTTTGGAATCACAAATGCAGTGCAAGTTTAGAGGTCACAATTCCACTATGGAATCACAATTGCATTTCAAAGCTCAAGGTCACAATTCCAGTCTGAGGTCACAATTCCGGTTTGCAATTAGAATATCAGATCAAGGCTTGAGCTCACAATTCCAGTTTGGAATCACAATTTCATTTCTATATCACAATTCCTTTCTAAGCTCACAATTCCTGATTGGATTCACAATTCCTCTTCGATGTCACAATTAGAGACTGTGGGCAGAATTCCAGTTTGGAATCCAATTACAGATCAAGGCTTGATGTCAAAATTCCAGTCTGCGGTCACAATTCCAGTTTGGAATCAAAATTGCAGATCAAGGCTTGAGGTCCCAATTCCAGTCTGCTGTCACAATTCCAGTTTGGAATTACAATTGCAGATCAAGGCTTGAGCTCACAATTCCAGTTTGGAATCACAAGTTCATTTCTATATCACAATTCCATTCTAAGCTCACAATTCCTGATTGGAATCAGAATTCCTCTACTATGCCACAATTAGAGACTGAGGGCAGAATTCCAGTTTGGAACCACAATTCCATTTGATGTCACAATTCCAGTCTGAGCTCACAATTCCAGCTTGGAATCAAAATTGCACATCAAGGCTTGAGGTCCCAATTCCAGTCTGCGGTGACAATTCCGGTTTGGAATCACAATTGCAGTGCAAGGCTAGAGGTCACAATTCCACTATGGAATCACAATTGCAGTTCAAAGCTCAGGGTCACAATTCCAGTCGGAGGTCACAATTCCTGTCTGCAATTAGAATATCAGATCAAGGCTTGAGCTCACAATTCCAGTTTGGAATCACAATTCCATTTGATGTCACAATTTCAGTCTGAGCTCACAATTCCAGTTTGGAATCAAAATTGCAGATCAAGGCTTGAGGTCCCAATTCCAGTCTGCTGTCACAATTCCGGATTGGAATCACAATTGCAGTGCAAGGCTAGAGGACACAATTCCACTATGGAATCACAATAACTTTTCAAACATCAGGGTCACAATTCCAGTCCAAGGTCAGAATTCCACTTTAGAATTAACATTGCATATAACGGCTTGAGCTGACAATTCCTGTTTGGAATCACTAGTTCATTTCTACATGACAATTCCATTCTAAGCTTACAATTCCTGATTGGAATCACAATTCCACTACTATGTCACAATTAGAGACTGAGGGCAGAATTCCAGTTTGGAATCACAATTCCATTTGATGTCACAATTCCAGTCTGAGCTCACAATTCCAGTTTGGAATCAAAATTGCAGATCAAGGTTTGAGGTCCCAATTACAGCCTGTGGTCACAATTCTGGTTTGGAATCACAAATGCAGTGCAAGTTTAGAGGTCACAATTCCACTATGGAATCACAATTGCATTTCAAAGCTCAAGGTCACAATTCCAGTCTGAGGTCACAATTCCGGTTTGCAATTAGAATATCAGATCAAGGCTTGAGCTCACAATTCCAGTTTGGAATCACAATTTCATTTCTATATCACAATTCCTTTCTAAGCTCACAATTCCTGATTGGATTCACAATTCCTCTTCGATGTCACAATTAGAGACTGTGGGCAGAATTCCAGTTTGGAATCCAATTACAGATCAAGGCTTGATGTCAAAATTCCAGTCTGCGGTCACAATTCCAGTTTGGAATCAAAATTGCAGATCAAGGCTTGAGGTCCCAATTCCAGTCTGCTGTCACAATTCCAGTTTGGAATTACAATTGCAGATCAAGGCTTGAGCTCACAATTCCAGTTTGGAATCACAAGTTCATTTCTATATCACAATTCCATTCTAAGCTCACAATTCCTGATTGGAATCAGAATTCCTCTACTATGCCACAATTAGAGACTGAGGGCAGAATTCCAGTTTGGAACCACAATTCCATTTGATGTCACAATTCCAGTCTGAGCTCACAATTCCAGCTTGGAATCAAAATTGCACATCAAGGCTTGAGGTCCCAATTCCAGTCTGCGGTGACAATTCCGGTTTGGAATCACAATTGCAGTGCAAGGCTAGAGGTCACAATTCCACTATGGAATCACAATTGCAGTTCAAAGCTCAGGGTCACAATTCCAGTCGGAGGTCACAATTCCTGTCTGCAATTAGAATATCAGATCAAGGCTTGAGCTCACAATTCCAGTTTGGAATCACAATTCCATTTGATGTCACAATTTCAGTCTGAGCTCACAATTCCAGTTTGGAATCAAAATTGCAGATCAAGGCTTGAGGTCCCAATTCCAGTCTGCTGTCACAATTCCGGATTGGAATCACAATTGCAGTGAAAGGCTAGATGTCACATTTCCACTATGCATTCAGAAATGCAATTCAAAGCTAAGGGTCACAATTCCAGTCTGAGGTCACAATTCCAGTTTGGAATTACTATTGCAGATCAACGCATGAGCTCACAATTCCAGTTTGGAATCACAATTTCATTTCTATATCACAATTCCTTTCTAAGCTCACAATTCCTGATTGGAATCACAATTCCTCTACTATGTCACAATTAGAGACTGAGGGCAGAATTCCAATTTAGAATCCAATTGCAGGTCAAGGCTTGATGTCAAAATTCCAGTCTGAGCTCACAATTCCAGCTTGGAATCAAAATTGCAGATCAAGGCTTGAGGTCCCAATTCCAGTCTGCTCTCACAATTCCATTTTGGAATCACAATTGCAGTTCATGGCTAGAGGTCACAATTCCACATTGGAATCACAATTGCAGTTCAAAGCTCAGGATGACAATTCCAGTCTGAGGTCACAATTGCAGTTTGGAATTACAATTGCAGATCAAGGCTTGAGCTCACAATTCCAGTTTGGAATCACATGTTTATTTCTATATCACAATTGCTTTCTAAGCTCCCAATTCCTGATTGTAATCACAATTCCTCTACTATGTCACAATTAGAGACTGAGGGCAGAATTCCAATTTAGAATCCAATTGCAGATCAAGGCTTGAGGTCCCAATTCCAGTCTGCTGTCACAATTCCAGTTTGGAATTACAATTGCAGATCAAGGCTTGAGCTCACAATTCCAGTTTGGAATCACAAGTTCATTTCTATATCACAATTCCATTCTAAGCTCACAATTCCTGATTGGAATCAGAATTCCTCTACTATGCCACAATTAGAGACTGAGGGCAGAATTCCAGTTTGGAACCACAATTTCATTTGATGTCACAATTCCAGTCTGAGCTCACAATTCCAGCTTGGAATCAAAATTGTACATCAAGGCTTGAGGTCCCAATTCCAGTCTGCGGTGACAATTCCGGTTTGGAATCACAATTGCAGTGCAAGGCTAGAGGTCACAATTCCACTATGGAATCACAATTGCAGTTCAAAGCTCAGGGTCACAATTCCAGTCGGAGGTCACAATTCCTGTCTGCAATTAGAATATCAGATCAAGGCTTGAGCTCACAATTCCAGTTTGGAATCACAATTCCATTTGATGTCACAATTTCAGTCTGAGCTCCCAATTCCAGTTTGGAATCAAAATTGCAGATCAAGGCTTGAGGTCCCAATTCCAGTCTGCTGTCACAATTCCGGATTGGAATCACAATTGCAGTGCAAGGCTAGAGGACACAATTCCACTATGGAATCACAATAACTTTTCAAACATCAGGGTCACAATTCCAGTCCAAGGTCAGAATTCCACTTTAGAATTAACATTGCATATAACGGCTTGAGCTGACAATTCCTGTTTGGAATCACTAGTTCATTTCTACATGACAATTCCATTCTAAGCTTACAATTCCTGATTGGAATCACAATTCCACTACTATGTCACAATTAGAGACTGAGGGCAGAATTCCAGTTTGGAATCACAATTCCATTTGATGTCACAATTTCAGTCTGAGCTCACAATTCCAGCTTGGAATCAAAATTGCAGATCAAGGCTTGAGGTCCCAATTCCAGTCTGCTGTCACAATTCCAGTTTGGAATTACAATTGCAGATCAAGACTTGAGCTCACAATTCCAGTTTGGAATCACAAGTTCATTTCTATATCACAATTCCATTCTAAGCTCACAATTCCTGATTGGAATCAGAATTCCTCTACTATGCCACAATTAGAGACTGAGGGCAGAATTCCAGTTTGGAACCACAATTCCATTTGATGTCACAATTCCAGTCTGAGCTCACAATTCCAGCTTGGAATCAAAATTGTACATCAAGGCTTGAGGTCCCAATTCCAGTCTGCGGTGACAATTCCGGTTTGGAATCACAATTGCAGTGCAAGGCTAGAGGTCACAATTCCACTATGGAATCACAATTGCAGTTCAAAGCTCAGGGTCACAATTCCAGTCGGAGGTCACAATTCCTGTCTGCAATTAGAATATCAGATCAAGGCTTGAGCTCACAATTCCAGTTTGGAATCACAATTCCATTTGATGTCACAATTTCAGTCTGAGCTCACAATTCCAGTTTGGAATCAAAATTGCAGATCAAGGCTTGAGGTCCCAATTCCAGTCTGCTGTCACAATTCCGGATTGGAATCACAATTGCAGTGAAAGGCTAGATGTCACATTTCCACTATGCATTCAGAAATGCAATTCAAAGCTAAGGGTCACAATTCCAGTCTGAGGTCACAATTCCAGTTTGGAATTACTATTGCAGATCAAGGCTTGAGCTCACAATTCCAGTTTGGAATCACAAGTTCATTTCTATATCACAATTCCTTTCTAAGCTCACAATTCCTGATTGGAATGACAATTCGTCTACTATGTCACAATTAGAGACTGAGGGCAGAATTCCAATTTAGAATCCAATTGCAGGTCAAGGCTTGATGTCACAATTCCAGTCTGCTGTCACAATTCCAGTTTGGAATTACAATTGCAGATCAAGGCTTGAGGTCCCAATTCCAGTCTGCTCTCACAATTCCATTTTGGAATCACAATTGCAGTTCATGGCTAGAGGTCACAATTCCACATTGGAATCACAATTGCAGTTCAAAGCTCAGGATGACAATTCCAGTCTGAGGTCACAATTGCAGTTTGGAATTACAATTGCAGATCAAGGCTTGAGCTCACAATTCCAGTTTGGAATCACATGTTTATTTCTATATCACAATTGCTTTCTAAGCTCCCAATTCCTGATTGTAATCACAATTCCTCTACTATGTCACAATTAGAGACTGAGGGCAGAATTCCAATTTAGAATCCAATTGCAGATCAAGGCTTGAGGTCCCAATTCCAGTCTGCTGTCACAATTCCAGTTTGGAATTACAATTGCAGATCAAGGCTTGAGCTCACAATTCCAGTTTGGAATCACAAGTTCATTTCTATATCACAATTCCATTCTAAGCTCACAATTCCTGATTGGAATCAGAATTCCTCTACTATGCCACAATTAGAGACTGAGGGCAGAATTCCAGTTTGGAACCACAATTCCATTTGATGTCACAATTCCAGTCTGAGCTCACAATTCCAGCTTGGAATCAAAATTGTACATCAAGGCTTGAGGTCCCAATTCCAGTCTGCGGTGACAATTCCGGTTTGGAATCACAATTGCAGTGCAAGGCTAGAGGTCACAATTCCACTATGGAATCACAATTGCAGTTCAAAGCTCAGGGTCACAATTCCAGTCGGAGGTCACAATTCCTGTCTGCAATTAGAATATCAGATCAAGGCTTGAGCTCACAATTCCAGTTTGGAATCACAATTCCATTTGATGTCACAATTTCAGTCTGAGCTCACAATTCCAGTTTGGAATCAAAATTGCAGATCAAGGCTTGAGGTCCCAATTCCAGTCTGCTGTCACAATTCCGGATTGGAATCACAATTGCAGTGCAAGGCTAGAGGACACAATTCCACTATGGAATCACAATAACTTTTCAAACATCAGGGTCACAATTCCAGTCCAAGGTCAGAATTCCACTTTAGAATTAACATTGCATATAACGGCTTGAGCTGACAATTCCTGTTTGGAATCACTAGTTCATTTCTACATGACAATTCCATTCTAAGCTTACAATTCCTGATTGGAATCACAATTCCACTACTATGTCACAATTAGAGACTGAGGGCAGAATTCCAGTTTGGAATCACAATTCCATTTGATGTCACAATTTCAGTCTGAGCTCACAATTCCAGCTTGGAATCAAAATTGCAGATCAAGGTTTGAGGTCCCAATTACAGCCTGTGGTCACAATTCTGGTTTGGAATCACAAATGCAGTGCAAGTTTAGAGGTCACAATTCCACTATGGAATCACAATTGCATTTCAAAGCTCAAGGTCACAATTCCAGTCTGAGGTCACAATTCCGGTTTGCAATTAGAATATCAGATCAAGGCTTGAGCTCACAATTCCAGTTTGGAATCACAATTTCATTTCTATATCACAATTCCTTTCTAAGCTCACAATTCCTGATTGGATTCACAATTCCTCTTCGATGTCACAATTAGAGACTGTGGGCAGAATTCCAGTTTGGAATCCAATTACAGATCAAGGCTTGATGTCAAAATTCCAGTCTGCGGTCACAATTCCAGTTTGGAATCAAAATTGCAGATCAAGGCTTGAGGTCCCAATTCCAGTCTGCTGTCACAATTCCAGTTTGGAATTACAATTGCAGATCAAGGCTTGAGCTCACAATTCCAGTTTGGAATCACAAGTTCATTTCTATATCACAATTCCATTCTAAGCTCACAATTCCTGATTGGAATCAGAATTCCTCTACTATGCCACAATTAGAGACTGAGGGCAGAATTCCAGTTTGGAACCACAATTCCATTTGATGTCACAATTCCAGTCTGAGCTCACAATTCCAGCTTGGAATCAAAATTGCACATCAAGGCTTGAGGTCCCAATTCCAGTCTGCGGTGACAATTCCGGTTTGGAATCACAATTGCAGTGCAAGGCTAGAGGTCACAATTCCACTATGGAATCACAATTGCAGTTCAAAGCTCAGGGTCACAATTCCAGTCGGAGGTCACAATTCCTGTCTGCAATTAGAATATCAGATCAAGGCTTGAGCTCACAATTCCAGTTTGGAATCACAATTCCATTTGATGTCACAATTTCAGTCTGAGCTCACAATTCCAGTTTGGAATCAAAATTGCAGATCAAGGCTTGAGGTCCCAATTCCAGTCTGCTGTCACAATTCCGGATTGGAATCACAATTGCAGTGCAAGGCTAGAGGACACAATTCCACTATGGAATCACAATAACATTTCAAACATCAGGGTCACAATTCCAGTCCAAGGTCAGAATTCCACTTTAGAATTAACATTGCATATAACGGCTTGAGCTGACAATTCCTGTTTGGAATCACTAGTTCATTTCTACATGACAATTCCATTCTAAGCTCACAATTCCTGATTGGAATCAGAATTCCTCTACTATGCCACAATTAGAGACTGAGGGCAGAATTCCAGTTTGGAACCACAATTCCATTTGATGTCACAATTCCAGTCTGAGCTCACAATTCCAGCTTGGAATCAAAATTGCACATCAAGGCTTGAGGTCCCAATTCCAGTCTGCGGTGACAATTCCGGTTTGGAATCACAATTGCAGTGCAAGGCTAGAGGTCACAATTCCACTATGGAATCACAATTGCAGTTCAAAGCTCAGGGTCACAATTCCAGTCGGAGGTCACAATTCCTGTCTGCAATTAGAATATCAGATCAAGGCTTGAGCTCACAATTCCAGTTTGGAATCACAATTCCATTTGATGTCACAATTTCAGCCTGAGCTCACAATTCCAGTTTGGAATCAAAATTGCAGATCAAGGCTTGAGGTCCCAATTCCAGTCTGCTGTCACAATTCCGGATTGGAATCACAATTGCAGTGCAAGGCTAGAGGACACAATTCCACTATGGAATCACAATAACTTTTCAAACATCAGGGTCACAATTCCAGTCCAAGGTCAGAATTCCACTTTAGAATTAACATTGCATATAACGGCTTGAGCTGACAATTCCTGTTTGGAATCACTAGTTCATTTCTACATGACAATTCCATTCTAAGCTTACAATTCCTGATTGGAATCACAATTCCACTACTATGTCACAATTAGAGACTGAGGGCAGAATTCCAGTTTGGAATCACAATTCCATTTGATGTCACAATTTCAGTCTGAGCTCACAATTCCAGCTTGGAATCAAAATTGCAGATCAAGGTTTGAGGTCCCAATTACAGCCTGTGGTCACAATTCTGGTTTGGAATCACAAATGCAGTGCAAGTTTAGAGGTCACAATTCCACTATGGAATCACAATTGCATTTCAAAGCTCAAGGTCACAATTCCAGTCTGAGGTCACAATTCCGGTTTGCAATTACAATAGCAGATCAAGGCTTGAGCTCACAATTCCAGTTTGGAATCACAATTTCATTTCTATATCACAATTCCTTTCTAAGCTCACAATTCCTGATTGGATTCACAATTCCTCTTCGATGTCACAATTAGAGACTGTGGGCAGAATTCCAGTTTGGAATCCAATTACAGATCAAGGCTTGATGTCAAAATTCCAGTCTGCGGTCACAATTCCAGTTTGGAATTACAATTGCAGATCAAGGCTTGAGCTCACAATTCCAGTTTGGAATCACAAGTTCATTTCTATATCACAATTCCATTCTAAGCTCACAATTCCTGATTGGAATCAGAATTCCTCTACTATGCCACAATTAGAGACTGAGGGCAGAATTCCAGTTTGGAACCACAATTCCATTTGATGTCACAATTCCAGTCTGAGCTCACAATTCCAGCTTGGAATCAAAATTGCACATCAAGGCTTGAGGTCCCAATTCCAGTCTGCGGTGACAATTCCGGTTTGGAATCACAATTGCAGTGCAAGGCTAGAGGTCACAATTCCACTATGGAATCACAATTGCAGTTCAAAGCTCAGGGTCACAATTCCAGTCGGAGGTCACAATTCCTGTCTGCAATTAGAATATCAGATCAAGGCTTGAGCTCACAATTCCAGTTTGGAATCACAATTCCATTTGATGTCACAATTTCAGTCTGAGCTCACAATTCCAGTTTGGAATCAAAATTGCAGATCAAGGCTTGAGGTCCCAATTCCAGTCTGCTGTCACAATTCCGGATTGGAATCACAATTGCAGTGCAAGGCTAGAGGACACAATTCCACTATGGAATCACAATAACTTTTCAAACATCAGGGTCACAATTCCAGTCCAAGGTCAGAATTCCACTTTAGAATTAACATTGCATATAACGGCTTGAGCTGACAATTCCTGTTTGGAATCACTAGTTCATTTCTACATGACAATTCCATTCTAAGCTCACAATTCCTGATTGGAATCAGAATTCCTCTACTATGCCACAATTAGAGACTGAGGGCAGAATTCCAGTTTGGAATCACAATTCCATTTGATGTCACAATTTCAGTCTGAGCTCACAATTCCAGCTTGGAATCAAAATTGCAGATCAAGGTTTGAGGTCCCAATTACAGCCTGTGGTCACAATTCTGGTTTGGAATCACAAATGCAGTGCAAGTTTAGAGGTCACAATTCCACTATGGAATCACAATTGCATTTCAAAGCTCAAGGTCACAATTCCAGTCTGAGGTCACAATTCCGGTTTGCAATTACAATAGCAGATCAAGGCTTGAGCTCACAATTCCAGTTTGGAATCACAATTTCATTTCTATATCACAATTCCTTTCTAAGCTCACAATTCCTGATTGGATTCACAATTCCTCTTCGATGTCACAATTAGAGACTGTGGGCAGAATTCCAGTTTGGAATCCAATTACAGATCAAGGCTTGATGTCAAAATTCCAGTCTGCGGTCACAATTCCAGTTTGGAATTACAATTGCAGATCAAGGCTTGAGCTCACAATTCCAGTTTGGAATCACAAGTTCATTTCTATATCACAATTCCATTCTAAGCTCACAATTCCTGATTGGAATCAGAATTCCTCTACTATGCCACAATTAGAGACTGAGGGCAGAATTCCAGTTTGGAACCACAATTCCATTTGATGTCACAATTCCAGTCTGAGCTCACAATTCCAGCTTGGAATCAAAATTGCACATCAAGGCTTGAGGTCCCAATTCCAGTCTGCGGTGACAATTCCGGTTTGGAATCACAATTGCAGTGCAAGGCTAGAGGTCACAATTCCACTATGGAATCACAATTGCAGTTCAAAGCTCAGGGTCACAATTCCAGTCGGAGGTCACAATTCCTGTCTGCAATTAGAATATCAGATCAAGGCTTGAGCTCACAATTCCAGTTTGGAATCACAATTCCATTTGATGTCACAATTTCAGTCTGAGCTCACAATTCCAGTTTGGAATCAAAATTGCAGATCAAGGCTTGAGGTCCCAATTCCAGTCTGCTGTCACAATTCCGGATTGGAATCACAATTGCAGTGCAAGGCTAGAGGACACAATTCCACTATGGAATCACAATAACTTTTCAAACATCAGGGTCACAATTCCAGTCCAAGGTCAGAATTCCACTTTAGAATTAACATTGCATATAACGGCTTGAGCTGACAATTCCTGTTTGGAATCACTAGTTCATTTCTACATGACAATTCCATTCTAAGCTCACAATTCCTGATTGGAATCAGAATTCCTCTACTATGCCACAATTAGAGACTGAGGGCAGAATTCCAGTTTGGAACCACAATTCCATTTGATGTCACAATTCCAGTCTGAGCTCACAATTCCAGCTTGGAATCAAAATTGCACATCAAGGCTTGAGGTCCCAATTCCAGTCTGCGGTGACAATTCCGGTTTGGAATCACAATTGCAGTGCAAGGCTAGAGGTCACAATTCCACTATGGAATCACAATTGCAGTTCAAAGCTCAGGGTCACAATTCCAGTCTGAGGTCACAATTCCTGTCTGCAATTAGAATATCAGATCAAGGCTTGAGCTCACAATTCCAGTTTGGAATCACAATTCCATTTGATGTCACAATTTCAGCCTGAGCTCACAATTCCAGTTTGGAATCAAAATTGCAGATCAAGGCTTGAGGTCCCAATTCCAGTCTGCTGTCACAATTCCGGATTGGAATCACAATTGCAGTGCAAGGCTAGAGGACACAATTCCACTATGGAATCACAATAACTTTTCAAACATCAGGGTCACAATTCCAGTCCAAGGTCAGAATTCCACTTTAGAATTAACATTGCATATAACGGCTTGAGCTGACAATTCCTGTTTGGAATCACTAGTTCATTTCTACATGACAATTCCATTCTAAGCTTACAATTCCTGATTGGATTCACAATTCCACTACTATGTCACAATTAGAGACTGAGGGCAGAATTCCAGTTTGGAATCACAATTCCATTTGATGTCACAATTTCAGTCTGAGCTCACAATTCCAGCTTGGAATCAAAATTGCAGATCAAGGTTTGAGGTCCCAATTACAGCCTGTGGTCACAATTCTGGTTTGGAATCACAAATGCAGTGCAAGTTTAGAGGTCACAATTCCACTATGGAATCACAATTGCATTTCAAAGCTCAAGGTCACAATTCCAGTCTGAGGTCACAATTCCGGTTTGCAATTAGAATATCAGATCAAGGCTTGAGCTCACAATTCCAGTTTGGAATCACAATTTCATTTCTATATCACAATTCCTTTCTAAGCTCACAATTCCTGATTGGATTCACAATTCCTCTTCGATGTCACAATTAGAGACTGTGGGCAGAATTCCAGTTTGGAATCCAATTACAGATCAAGGCTTGATGTCAAAATTCCAGTCTGCGGTCACAATTCCAGTTTGGAATCAAAATTGCAGATCAAGGCTTGAGGTCCCAATTCCAGTCTGCTGTCACAATTCCAGTTTGGAATTACAATTGCAGATCAAGGCTTGAGCTCACAATTCCAGTTTGGAATCACAAGTTCATTTCTATATCACAATTCCATTCTAAGCTCACAATTCCTGATTGGAATCAGAATTCCTCTACTATGCCACAATTAGAGACTGAGGGCAGAATTCCAGTTTGGAACCACAATTCCATTTGATGTCACAATTCCAGTCTGAGCTCACAATTCCAGCTTGGAATCAAAATTGCACATCAAGGCTTGAGGTCCCAATTCCAGTCTGCGGTGACAATTCCGGTTTGGAATCACAATTGCAGTGCAAGGCTAGAGGTCACAATTCCACTATGGAATCACAATTGCAGTTCAAAGCTCAGGGTCACAATTCCAGTCGGAGGTCACAATTCCTGTCTGCAATTAGAATATCAGATCAAGGCTTGAGTTCACAATTCCAGTTTGGAATCACAATTCCATTTGATGTCACAATTTCAGTCTGAGCTCACAATTCCAGTTTGGAATCAAAATTGCAGATCAAGGCTTGAGGTCCCAATTCCAGTCTGCTGTCACAATTCCGGATTGGAATCACAATTGCAGTGCAAGGCTAGAGGACACAATTCCACTATGGAATCACAATAACTTTTCAAACATCAGGGTCACAATTCCAGTCCAAGGTCAGAATTCCACTTTAGAATTAACATTGCATATAACGGCTTGAGCTGACAATTCCTGTTTGGAATCACTAGTTCATTTCTACATGACAATTCCATTCTAAGCTCACAATTCCTGATTGGAATCAGAATTCCTCTACTATGCCACAATTAGAGACTGAGGGCAGAATTCCAGTTTGGAACCACAATTCCATTTGATGTCACAATTCCAGTCTGAGCTCACAATTCCAGCTTGGAATCAAAATTGCACATCAAGGCTTGAGGTCCCAATTCCAGTCTGCGGTGACAATTCCGGTTTGGAATCACAATTGCAGTGCAAGGCTAGAGGTCACAATTCCACTATGGAATCACAATTGCAGTTCAAAGCTCAGGGTCACAATTCCAGTCGGAGGTCACAATTCCTGTCTGCAATTAGAATATCAGATCAAGGCTTGAGCTCACAATTCCAGTTTGGAATCACAATTCCATTTGATGTCACAATTTCAGTCTGAGCTCACAATTCCAGTTTGGAATCAAAATTGCAGATCAAGGCTTGAGGTCCCAATTCCAGTCTGCTGTCACAATTCCGGATTGGAATCACAATTGCAGTGCAAGGCTAGAGGACACAATTCCACTATGGAATCACAATAACTTTTCAAACATCAGGGTCACAATTCCAGTCCAAGGTCAGAATTCCACTTTAGAATTAACATTGCATATAACGGCTTGAGCTGACAATTCCTGTTTGGAATCACTAGTTCATTTCTACATGACAATTCCATTCTAAGCTTACAATTCCTGATTGGATTCACAATTCCACTACTATGTCACAATTAGAGACTGAGGGCAGAATTCCAGTTTGGAATCACAATTCCATTTGATGTCACAATTTCAGTCTGAGCTCACAATTCCAGCTTGGAATCAAAATTGCAGATCAAGGTTTGAGGTCCCAATTACAGCCTGTGGTCACAATTCTGGTTTGGAATCACAAATGCAGTGCAAGTTTAGAGGTCACAATTCCACTATGGAATCA
This sequence comes from Sturnus vulgaris, assembly GCF_052056855.1. NCBI lineage: Eukaryota > Metazoa > Chordata > Aves > Passeriformes > Sturnidae > Sturnus > Sturnus vulgaris. The sequence continues at coordinate 1,381,509 of NW_028276065.1, forward strand.
CAATTGCATTTCAAAGCTCAAGGTCACAATTCCAGTCTGAGGTCACAATTCCGGTTTGCAATTAGAATATCAGATCAAGGCTTGAGCTCACAATTCCAGTTTGGAATCACAATTTCATTTCTATATCACAATTCCTTTCTAAGCTCACAATTCCTGATTGGATTCACAATTCCTCTTCGATGTCACAATTAGAGACTGTGGGCAGAATTCCAGTTTGGAATCCAATTACAGATCAAGGCTTGATGTCAAAATTCCAGTCTGCGGTCACAATTCCAGTTTGGAATCAAAATTGCAGATCAAGGCTTGAGGTCCCAATTCCAGTCTGCTGTCACAATTCCAGTTTGGAATTACAATTGCAGATCAAGGCTTGAGCTCACAATTCCAGTTTGGAATCACAATTTCATTTCTATATCACAATTCCATTCTAAGCTCACAATTCCTGATTGGAATCAGAATTCCTCTACTATGCCACAATTAGAGACTGAGGGCAGAATTCCAGTTTGGAACCACAATTCCATTTGATGTCACAATTCCAGTCTGAGCTCACAATTCCAGCTTGGAATCAAAATTGCACATCAAGGCTTGAGGTCCCAATTCCAGTCTGCGGTGACAATTCCGGTTTGGAATCACAATTGCAGTGCAAGGCTAGAGGTCACAATTCCACTATGGAATCACAATTGCAGTTCAAAGCTCAGGGTCACAATTCCAGTCGGAGGTCACAATTCCTGTCTGCAATTAGAATATCAGATCAAGGCTTGAGTTCACAATTCCAGTTTGGAATCACAATTCCATTTGATGTCACAATTTCAGTCTGAGCTCACAATTCCAGTTTGGAATCAAAATTGCAGATCAAGGCTTGAGGTCCCAATTCCAGTCTGCTGTCACAATTCCGGATTGGAATCACAATTGCAGTGCAAGGCTAGAGGACACAATTCCACTATGGAATCACAATAACTTTTCAAACATCAGGGTCACAATTCCAGTCCAAGGTCAGAATTCCACTTTAGAATTAACATTGCATATAACGGCTTGAGCTGACAATTCCTGTTTGGAATCACTAGTTCATTTCTACATGACAATTCCATTCTAAGCTCACAATTCCTGATTGGAATCAGAATTCCTCTACTATGCCACAATTAGAGACTGAGGGCAGAATTCCAGTTTGGAACCACAATTCCATTTGATGTCACAATTCCAGTCTGAGCTCACAATTCCAGCTTGGAATCAAAATTGCACATCAAGGCTTGAGGTCCCAATTCCAGTCTGCGGTGACAATTCCGGTTTGGAATCACAATTGCAGTGCAAGGCTAGAGGTCACAATTCCACTATGGAATCACAATTGCAGTTCAAAGCTCAGGGTCACAATTCCAGTCGGAGGTCACAATTCCTGTCTGCAATTAGAATATCAGATCAAGGCTTGAGCTCACAATTCCAGTTTGGAATCACAATTCCATTTGATGTCACAATTTCAGTCTGAGCTCACAATTCCAGTTTGGAATCAAAATTGCAGATCAAGGCTTGAGGTCCCAATTCCAGTCTGCTGTCACAATTCCGGATTGGAATCACAATTGCAGTGCAAGGCTAGAGGACACAATTCCACTATGGAATCACAATAACTTTTCAAACATCAGGGTCACAATTCCAGTCCAAGGTCAGAATTCCACTTTAGAATTAACATTGCATATAACGGCTTGAGCTGACAATTCCTGTTTGGAATCACTAGTTCATTTCTACATGACAATTCCATTCTAAGCTTACAATTCCTGATTGGAATCACAATTCCACTACTATGTCACAATTAGAGACTGAGGGCAGAATTCCAGTTTGGAATCACAATTCCATTTGATGTCACAATTTCAGTCTGAGCTCACAATTCCAGCTTGGAATCAAAATTGCAGATCAAGGTTTGAGGTCCCAATTACAGCCTGTGGTCACAATTCTGGTTTGGAATCACAAATGCAGTGCAAGTTTAGAGGTCACAATTCCACTATGGAATCACAATTGCATTTCAAAGCTCAAGGTCACAATTCCAGTCTGAGGTCACAATTCCGGTTTGCAATTAGAATATCAGATCAAGGCTTGAGCTCACAATTCCAGTTTGGAATCACAATTTCATTTCTATATCACAATTCCTTTCTAAGCTCACAATTCCTGATTGGATTCACAATTCCTCTTCGATGTCACAATTAGAGACTGTGGGCAGAATTCCAGTTTGGAATCCAATTACAGATCAAGGCTTGATGTCAAAATTCCAGTCTGCGGTCACAATTCCAGTTTGGAATCAAAATTGCAGATCAAGGCTTGAGGTCCCAATTCCAGTCTGCTGTCACAATTCCAGTTTGGAATTACAATTGCAGATCAAGGCTTGAGCTCACAATTCCAGTTTGGAATCACAAGTTCATTTCTATATCACAATTCCATTCTAAGCTCACAATTCCTGATTGGAATCAGAATTCCTCTACTATGCCACAATTAGAGACTGAGGGCAGAATTCCAGTTTGGAACCACAATTCCATTTGATGTCACAATTCCAGTCTGAGCTCACAATTCCAGCTTGGAATCAAAATTGCACATCAAGGCTTGAGGTCCCAATTCCAGTCTGCGGTGACAATTCCGGTTTGGAATCACAATTGCAGTGCAAGGCTAGAGGTCACAATTCCACTATGGAATCACAATTGCAGTTCAAAGCTCAGGGTCACAATTCCAGTCGGAGGTCACAATTCCTGTCTGCAATTAGAATATCAGATCAAGGCTTGAGCTCACAATTCCAGTTTGGAATCACAATTCCATTTGATGTCACAATTTCAGTCTGAGCTCACAATTCCAGTTTGGAATCAAAATTGCAGATCAAGGCTTGAGGTCCCAATTCCAGTCTGCTGTCACAATTCCGGATTGGAATCACAATTGCAGTGCAAGGCTAGAGGACACAATTCCACTATGGAATCACAATAACTTTTCAAACATCAGGGTCACAATTCCAGTCCAAGGTCAGAATTCCACTTTAGAATTAACATTGCATATAACGGCTTGAGCTGACAATTCCTGTTTGGAATCACTAGTTCATTTCTACATGACAATTCCATTCTAAGCTCACAATTCCTGATTGGAATCAGAATTCCTCTACTATGCCACAATTAGAGACTGAGGGCAGAATTCCAGTTTGGAATCACAATTCCATTTGATGTCACAATTTCAGTCTGAGCTCACAATTCCAGCTTGGAATCAAAATTGCAGATCAAGGTTTGAGGTCCCAATTACAGCCTGTGGTCACAATTCTGGTTTGGAATCACAAATGCAGTGCAAGTTTAGAGGTCACAATTCCACTATGGAATCACAATTGCATTTCAAAGCTCAAGGTCACAATTCCAGTCTGAGGTCACAATTCCGGTTTGCAATTACAATAGCAGATCAAGGCTTGAGCTCACAATTCCAGTTTGGAATCACAATTTCATTTCTATATCACAATTCCTTTCTAAGCTCACAATTCCTGATTGGATTCACAATTCCTCTTCGATGTCACAATTAGAGACTGTGGGCAGAATTCCAGTTTGGAATCCAATTACAGATCAAGGCTTGATGTCAAAATTCCAGTCTGCGGTCACAATTCCAGTTTGGAATCAAAATTGCAGATCAAGGCTTGAGGTCCCAATTCCAGTCTGCTGTCACAATTCCAGTTTGGAATTACAATTGCAGATCAAGGCTTGAGCTCACAATTCCAGTTTGGAATCACAAGTTCATTTCTATATCACAATTCCATTCTAAGCTCACAATTCCTGATTGGAATCAGAATTCCTCTACTATGCCACAATTAGAGACTGAGGGCAGAATTCCAGTTTGGAACCACAATTCCATTTGATGTCACAATTCCAGTCTGAGCTCACAATTCCAGCTTGGAATCAAAATTGCACATCAAGGCTTGAGGTCCCAATTCCAGTCTGCGGTGACAATTCCGGTTTGGAATCACAATTGCAGTGCAAGGCTAGAGGTCACAATTCCACTATGGAATCACAATTGCAGTTCAAAGCTCAGGGTCACAATTCCAGTCGGAGGTCACAATTCCTGTCTGCAATTAGAATATCAGATCAAGGCTTGAGCTCACAATTCCAGTTTGGAATCACAATTCCATTTGATGTCACAATTTCAGTCTGAGCTCACAATTCCAGTTTGGAATCAAAATTGCAGATCAAGGCTTGAGGTCCCAATTCCAGTCTGCTGTCACAATTCCGGATTGGAATCACAATTGCAGTGAAAGGCTAGATGTCACATTTCCACTATGCATTCAGAAATGCAATTCAAAGCTAAGGGTCACAATTCCAGTCTGAGGTCACAATTCCAGTTTGGAATTACTATTGCAGATCAACGCATGAGCTCACAATTCCAGTTTGGAATCACAATTTCATTTCTATATCACAATTCCTTTCTAAGCTCACAATTCCTGATTGGAATCACAATTCCTCTACTATGTCACAATTAGAGACTGAGGGCAGAATTCCAATTTAGAATCCAATTGCAGGTCAAGGCTTGATGTCACAATTCCAGTCTGAGCTCACAATTCCAGTTTGGAATCAAAATTGCAGATCAAGGCTTGAGGTCCCAATTCCAGTCTGCTCTCACAATTCCATTTTGGAATCACAATTGCAGTTCATGGCTAGAGGTCACAATTCCACATTGGAATCACAATTGCAGTTCAAAGCTCAGGATGACAATTCCAGTCTGAGGTCACAATTGCAGTTTGGAATTACAATTGCAGATCAAGGCTTGAGCTCACAATTCCAGTTTGGAATCACATGTTTATTTCTATATCACAATTGCTTTCTAAGCTCCCAATTCCTGATTGTAATCACAATTCCTCTACTATGTCACAATTAGAGACTGAGGGCAGAATTCCAATTTAGAATCCAATTGCAGATCAAGGCTTGAGGTCCCAATTCCAGTCTGCTGTCACAATTCCAGTTTGGAATTACAATTGCAGATCAAGGCTTGAGCTCACAATTCCAGTTTGGAATCACAAGTTCATTTCTATATCACAATTCCATTCTAAGCTCACAATTCCTGATTGGAATCAGAATTCCTCTACTATGCCACAATTAGAGACTGAGGGCAGAATTCCAGTTTGGAACCACAATTCCATTTGATGTCACAATTCCAGTCTGAGCTCACAATTCCAGCTTGGAATCAAAATTGTACATCAAGGCTTGAGGTCCCAATTCCAGTCTGCGGTGACAATTCCGGTTTGGAATCACAATTGCAGTGCAAGGCTAGAGGTCACAATTCCACTATGGAATCACAATTGCAGTTCAAAGCTCAGGGTCACAATTCCAGTCGGAGGTCACAATTCCTGTCTGCAATTAGAATATCAGATCAAGGCTTGAGCTCACAATTCCAGTTTGGAATCACAATTCCATTTGATGTCACAATTTCAGTCTGAGCTCACAATTCCAGTTTGGAATCAAAATTGCAGATCAAGGCTTGAGGTCCCAATTCCAGTCTGCTGTCACAATTCCGGATTGGAATCACAATTGCAGTGCAAGGCTAGAGGACACAATTCCACTATGGAATCACAATAACTTTTCAAACATCAGGGTCACAATTCCAGTCCAAGGTCAGAATTCCACTTTAGAATTAACATTGCATATAACGGCTTGAGCTGACAATTCCTGTTTGGAATCACTAGTTCATTTCTACATGACAATTCCATTCTAAGCTTACAATTCCTGATTGGAATCACAATTCCACTACTATGTCACAATTAGAGACTGAGGGCAGAATTCCAGTTTGGAATCACAATTCCATTTGATGTCACAATTTCAGTCTGAGCTCACAATTCCAGCTTGGAATCAAAATTGCAGATCAAGGCTTGAGGTCCCAATTCCAGTCTGCGGTGACAATTCCAGTTTGGAATTACAATTGCAGATCAAGGCTTGAGCTCACAATTCCAGTTTGGAATCACAAGTTCATTTCTATATCACAATTCCATTCTAAGCTCACAATTCCTGATTGGAATCAGAATTCCTCTACTATGCCACAATTAGAGACTGAGGGCAGAATTCCAGTTTGGAACCACAATTCCATTTGATGTCACAATTCCAGTCTGAGCTCACAATTCCAGCTTGGAATCAAAATTGCACATCAAGGCTTGAGGTCCCAATTCCAGTCTGCGGTGACAATTCCGGTTTGGAATCACAATTGCAGTGCAAGGCTAGAGGTCACAATTCCACTATGGAATCACAATTGCAGTTCAAAGCTCAGGGTCACAATTCCAGTCGGAGGTCACAATTCCTGTCTGCAATTAGAATATCAGATCAAGGCTTGAGCTCACAATTCCAGTTTGGAATCACAATTCCATTTGATGTCACAATTTCAGTCTGAGCTCACAATTCCAGTTTGGAATCAAAATTGCAGATCAAGGCTTGAGGTCCCAATTCCAGTCTGCTGTCACAATTCCGGATTGGAATCACAATTGCTGTGAAAGGCTAGATGTCACATTTCCACTATGCATTCAGAAATGCAATTCAAAGCTAAGGGTCACAATTCCAGTCTGAGGTCACAATTCCAGTTTGGAATTACTATTGCAGATCAAGGCTTGAGCTCACAATTCCAGTTTGGAATCACAATTTCATTTCTATATCACAATTCCTTTCTAAGCTCACAATTCCTGATTGGAATGACAATTCGTCTACTATGTCACAATTAGAGACTGAGGGCAGAATTCCAATTTAGAATCCAATTGCAGGTCAAGGCTTGATGTCACAATTCCAGTCTGCTGTCACAATTCCAGTTTGGAATTACAATTGCAGATCAAGGCTTGAGGTCCCAATTCCAGTCTGCTCTCACAATTCCATTTTGGAATCACAATTGCAGTTCAAAGCTCAGGATGACAATTCCAGTCTGAGGTCACAATTGCAGTTTGGAATTACAATTGCAGATCAAGGCTTGAGCTCACAATTCCAGTTTGGAATCACATGTTTATTTCTATATCACAATTGCTTTCTAAGCTCCCAATTCCTGATTGTAATCACAATTCCTCTACTATGTCACAATTAGAGACTGAGGGCAGAATTCCAATTTAGAATCCAATTGCAGATCAAGGCTTGAGGTCCCAATTCCAGTCTGCTGTCACAATTCCAGTTTGGAATTACAATTGCAGATCAAGGCTTGAGCTCACAATTCCAGTTTGGAATCACAAGTTCATTTCTATATCACAATTCCATTCTAAGCTCACAATTCCTGATTGGAATCAGAATTCCTCTACTATGCCACAATTAGAGACTGAGGGCAGAATTCCAGTTTGGAACCACAATTCCATTTGATGTCACAATTCCAGTCTGAGCTCACAATTCCAGCTTGGAATCAAAATTGCACATCAAGGCTTGAGGTCCCAATTCCAGTCTGCGGTGACAATTCCGGTTTGGAATCACAATTGCAGTGCAAGGCTAGAGGTCACAATTCCACTATGGAATCACAATTGCAGTTCAAAGCTCAGGGTCACAATTCCAGTCGGAGGTCACAATTCCTGTCTGCAATTAGAATATCAGATCAAGGCTTGAGCTCACAATTCCAGTTTGGAATCACAATTCCATTTGATGTCACAATTTCAGTCTGAGCTCACAATTCCAGTTTGGAATCAAAATTGCAGATCAAGGCTTGAGGTCCCAATTCCAGTCTGCTGTCACAATTCCGGATTGGAATCACAATTGCAGTGCAAGGCTAGAGGACACAATTCCACTATGGAATCACAATAACATTTCAAACATCAGGGTCACAATTCCAGTCCAAGGTCAGAATTCCACTTTAGAATTAACATTGCATATAACGGCTTGAGCTGACAATTCCTGTTTGGAATCACTAGTTCATTTCTACATGACAATTCCATTCTAAGCTCACAATTCCTGATTGGAATCAGAATTCCTCTACTATGCCACAATTAGAGACTGAGGGCAGAATTCCAGTTTGGAATCACAATTCCATTTGATGTCACAATTCCAGTCTGAGCTCACAATTCCAGCTTGGAATCAAAATTGCAGATCAAGGTTTGAGGTCCCAATTACAGCCTGTGGTCACAATTCTGGTTTGGAATCACAAATGCAGTGCAAGTTTAGAGGTCACAATTCCACTATGGAATCACAATTGCATTTCAAAGCTAAGGGTCACAATTCCAGTCTGAGGTCACAATTCCGGTTTGCAATTAGAATATCAGATCAAGGCTTGAGCTCACAATTCCAGTTTGGAATCACAATTTCATTTCTATATCACAATTCCTTTCTAAGCTCACAATTCCTGATTGGATTCACAATTCCTCTTCGATGTCACAATTAGAGACTGTGGGCAGAATTCCAGTTTGGAATCCAATTACAGATCAAGGCTTGATGTCAAAATTCCAGTCTGCGGTCACAATTCCAGTTTGGAATCAAAATTGCAGATCAAGGCTTGAGGTCCCAATTCCAGTCTGCTGTCACAATTCCAGTTTGGAATTACAATTGCAGATCAAGGCTTGAGCTCACAATTCCAGTTTGGAATCACAAGTTCATTTCTATATCACAATTCCATTCTAAGCTCACAATTCCTGATTGGAATCAGAATTCCTCTACTATGCCACAATTAGAGACTGAGGGCAGAATTCCAGTTTGGAACCACAATTCCATTTGATGTCACAATTCCAGTCTGAGCTCACAATTCCAGCTTGGAATCAAAATTGCACATCAAGGCTTGAGGTCCCAATTCCAGTCTGCGGTGACAATTCCGGTTTGGAATCACAATTGCAGTGCAAGGCTAGAGGTCACAATTCCACTATGGAATCACAATTGCAGTTCAAAGCTCAGGGTCACAATTCCAGTCGGAGGTCACAATTCCTGTCTGCAATTAGAATATCAGATCAAGGCTTGAGCTCACAATTCCAGTTTGGAATCACAATTCCATTTGATGTCACAATTTCAGTCTGAGCTCACAATTCCAGTTTGGAATCAAAATTGCAGATCAAGGCTTGAGGTCCCAATTCCAGTCTGCTGTCACAATTCCGGATTGGAATCACAATTGCAGTGCAAGGCTAGAGGACACAATTCCACTATGGAATCACAATAACATTTCAAACATCAGGGTCACAATTCCAGTCCAAGGTCAGAATTCCACTTTAGAATTAACATTGCATATAACGGCTTGAGCTGACAATTCCTGTTTGGAATCACTAGTTCATTTCTACATGACAATTCCATTCTAAGCTCACAATTCCTGATTGGAATCAGAATTCCTCTACTATGCCACAATTAGAGACTGAGGGCAGAATTCCAGTTTGGAATCACAATTCCATTTGATGTCACAATTCCAGTCTGAGCTCACAATTCCAGCTTGGAATCAAAATTGCACATCAAGGCTTGAGGTCCCAATTCCAGTCTGCGGTGACAATTCCGGTTTGGAATCACAATTGCAGTGCAAGGCTAGAGGTCACAATTCCACTATGGAATCACAATTGCAGTTCAAAGCTCAGGGTCACAATTCCAGTCGGAGGTCACAATTCCTGTCTGCAATTAGAATATCAGATCAAGGCTTGAGCTCACAATTCCAGTTTGGAATCACAATTCCATTTGATGTCACAATTTCAGTCTGAGCTCACAATTCCAGTTTGGAATCAAAATTGCAGATCAAGGCTTGAGGTCCCAATTCCAGTCTGCTGTCACAATTCCGGATTGGAATCACAATTGCAGTGAAAGGCTAGATGTCACATTTCCACTATGCATTCAGAAATGCAATTCAAAGCTAAGGGTCACAATTCCAGTCTGAGGTCACAATTCCAGTTTGGAATTACTATTGCAGATCAACGCATGAGCTCACAATTCCAGTTTGGAATCACAATTTCATTTCTATATCACAATTCCTTTCTAAGCTCACAATTCCTGATTGGAATGACAATTCGTCTACTATGTCACAATTAGAGACTGAGGGCAGAATTCCAATTTAGAATCCAATTGCAGGTCAAGGCTTGATGTCACAATTCCAGTCTGCTGTCACAATTCCAGTTTGGAATTACAATTGCAGATCAAGGCTTGAGGTCCCAATTCCAGTCTGCTCTCACAATTCCATTTTGGAATCACAATTGCAGTTCATGGCTAGAGGTCACAATTCCACATTGGAATCACAATTGCAGTTCAAAGCTCAGGATGACAATTCCAGTCTGAGGTCACAATTGCAGTTTGGAATTACAATTGCAGATCAAGGCTTGAGCTCACAATTCCAGTTTGGAATCACATGTTTATTTCTATATCACAATTGCTTTCTAAGCTCCCAATTCCTGATTGTAATCACAATTCCTCTACTATGTCACAATTAGAGACTGAGGGCAGAATTCCAATTTAGAATCCAATTGCAGATCAAGGCTTGAGGTCCCAATTCCAGTCTGCTGTCACAATTCCAGTTTGGAATTACAATTGCAGTGCAAGGCTAGAGGTCACAATTCCACTATGGAATCACAATTGCAGTTCAAAGCTCAGGGTCTCAATTCCAGTCGGAGGTCACAATTCCTGTCTGCAATTAGAATATCAGATCAAGGCTTGAGCTCACAATTCCAGTTTGGAATCACAATTCCATTTGATGTCACAATTTCAGTCTGAGCTCACAATTCCAGTTTGGAATCAAAATTGCAGATCAAGGCTTGAGGTCCCAATTCCAGTCTGCTGTCACAATTCCGGATTGGAATCACAATTGCAGTGCAAGGCTAGAGGACACAATTCCACTATGGAATCACAATAACTTTTCAAACATCAGGGTCACAATTCCAGTCCAAGGTCAGAATTCCACTTTAGAATTAACATTGCATATAACGGCTTGAGCTGACAATTCCTGTTTGGAATCACTAGTTCATTTCTACATGACAATTCCATTCTAAGCTTACAATTCCTGATTGGAATCACAATTCCACTACTATGTCACAATTAGAGACTGAGGGCAGAATTCCAGTTTGGAATCACAATTCCATTTGATGTCACAATTTCAGTCTGAGCTCACAATTCCAGCTTGGAATCAAAATTGCAGATCAAGGTTTGAGGTCCCAATTACAGCCTGTGGTCACAATTCTGGTTTGGAATCACAAATGCAGTGCAAGTTTAGAGGTCACAATTCCACTATGGAATCACAATTGCATTTCAAAGCTCAAGGTCACAATTCCAGTCTGAGGTCACAATTCCGGTTTGCAATTAGAATATCAGATCAAGGCTTGAGCTCACAATTCCAGTTTGGAATCACAATTTCATTTCTATATCACAATTCCTTTCTAAGCTCACAATTCCTGATTGGATTCACAATTCCTCTTCGATGTCACAATTAGAGACTGTGGGCAGAATTCCAGTTTGGAATCCAATTACAGATCAAGGCTTGATGTCAAAATTCCAGTCTGCGGTCACAATTCCAGTTTGGAATCAAAATTGCAGATCAAGGCTTGAGGTCCCAATTCCAGTCTGCTGTCACAATTCCAGTTTGGAATTACAATTGCAGATCAAGGCTTGAGCTCACAATTCCAGTTTGGAATCACAAGTTCATTTCTATATCACAATTCCATTCTAAGCTCACAATTCCTGATTGGAATCAGAATTCCTCTACTATGCCACAATTAGAGACTGAGGGCAGAATTCCAGTTTGGAACCACAATTCCATTTGATGTCACAATTCCAGTCTGAGCTCACAATTCCAGCTTGGAATCAAAATTGCACATCAAGGCTTGAGGTCCCAATTCCAGTCTGCGGTGACAATTCCGGTTTGGAATCACAATTGCAGTGCAAGGCTAGAGGTCACAATTCCACTATGGAATCACAATTGCAGTTCAAAGCTCAGGGTCACAATTCCAGTCGGAGGTCACAATTCCTGTCTGCAATTAGAATATCAGATCAAGGCTTGAGCTCACAATTCCAGTTTGGAATCACAATTCCATTTGATGTCACAATTTCAGTCTGAGCTCACAATTCCAGTTTGGAATCAAAATTGCAGATCAAGGCTTGAGGTCCCAATTCCAGTCTGCTGTCACAATTCCGGATTGGAATCACAATTGCAGTGCAAGGCTAGAGGACACAATTCCACTATGGAATCACAATAACATTTCAAACATCAGGGTCACAATTCCAGTCCAAGGTCAGAATTCCACTTTAGAATTAACATTGCATATAACGGCTTGAGCTGACAATTCCTGTTTGGAATCACTAGTTCATTTCTACATGACAATTCCATTCTAAGCTCACAATTCCTGATTGGAATCAGAATTCCTCTACTATGCCACAATTAGAGACTGAGGGCAGAATTCCAGTTTGGAACCACAATTCCATTTGATGTCACAATTCCAGTCTGAGCTCACAATTCCAGCTTGGAATCAAAATTGCACATCAAGGCTTGAGGTCCCAATTCCAGTCTGCGGTGACAATTCCGGTTTGGAATCACAATTGCAGTGCAAGGCTAGAGGTCACAATTCCACTATGGAATCACAATTGCAGTTCAAAGCTCAGGGTCACAATTCCAGTCGGAGGTCACAATTCCTGTCTGCAATTAGAATATCAGATCAAGGCTTGAGCTCACAATTCCAGTTTGGAATCACAATTCCATTTGATGTCACAATTTCAGTCTGAGCTCACAATTCCAGTTTGGAATCAAAATTGCAGATCAAGGCTTGAGGTCCCAATTCCAGTCTGCTGTCACAATTCCGGATTGGAATCACAATTGCTGTGAAAGGCTAGATGTCACATTTCCACTATGCATTCAGAAATGCAATTCAAAGCTAAGGGTCACAATTCCAGTCTGAGGTCACAATTCCAGTTTGGAATTACTATTGCAGATCAAGGCTTGAGCTCACAATTCCAGTTTGGAATCACAATTTCATTTCTATATCACAATTCCTTTCTAAGCTCACAATTCCTGATTGGAATGACAATTCGTCTACTATGTCACAATTAGAGACTGAGGGCAGAATTCCAATTTAGAATCCAATTGCAGGTCAAGGCTTGATGTCACAATTCCAGTCTGCTGTCACAATTCCAGTTTGGAATTACAATTGCAGATCAAGGCTTGAGGTCCCAATTCCAGTCTGCTCTCACAATTCCATTTTGGAATCACAATTGCAGTTCAAAGCTCAGGATGACAATTCCAGTCTGAGGTCACAATTGCAGTTTGGAATTACAATTGCAGATCAAGGCTTGAGCTCACAATTCCAGTTTGGAATCACATGTTTATTTCTATATCACAATTGCTTTCTAAGCTCCCAATTCCTGATTGTAATCACAATTCCTCTACTATGTCACAATTAGAGACTGAGGGCAGAATTCCAATTTAGAATCCAATTGCAGATCAAGGCTTGAGGTCCCAATTCCAGTCTGCTGTCACAATTCCAGTTTGGAATTACAATTGCAGATCAAGGCTTGAGCTCACAATTCCAGTTTGGAATCACAAGTTCATTTCTATATCACAATTCCATTCTAAGCTCACAATTCCTGATTGGAATCAGAATTCCTCTACTATGCCACAATTAGAGACTGAGGGCAGAATTCCAGTTTGGAACCACAATTCCATTTGATGTCACAATTCCAGTCTGAGCTCACAATTCCAGCTTGGAATCAAAATTGCACATCAAGGCTTGAGGTCCCAATTCCAGTCTGCGGTGACAATTCCGGTTTGGAATCACAATTGCAGTGCAAGGCTAGAGGTCACAATTCCACTATGGAATCACAATTGCAGTTCAAAGCTCAGGGTCACAATTCCAGTCGGAGGTCACAATTCCTGTCTGCAATTAGAATATCAGATCAAGGCTTGAGCTCACAATTCCAGTTTGGAATCACAATTCCATTTGATGTCACAATTTCAGTCTGAGCTCACAATTCCAGTTTGGAATCAAAATTGCAGATCAAGGCTTGAGGTCCCAATTCCAGTCTGCTGTCACAATTCCGGATTGGAATCACAATTGCAGTGCAAGGCTAGAGGACACAATTCCACTATGGAATCACAATAACTTTTCAAACATCAGGGTCACAATTCCAGTCCAAGGTCAGAATTCCACTTTAGAATTAACATTGCATATAACGGCTTGAGCTGACAATTCCTGTTTGGAATCACTAGTTCATTTCTACATGACAATTCCATTCTAAGCTTACAATTCCTGATTGGAATCACAATTCCACTACTATGTCACAATTAGAGACTGAGGGCAGAATTCCAGTTTGGAATCACAATTCCATTTGATGTCACAATTTCAGTCTGAGCTCACAATTCCAGCTTGGAATCAAAATTGCAGATCAAGGTTTGAGGTCCCAATTACAGCCTGTGGTCACAATTCTGGTTTGGAATCACAAATGCAGTGCAAGTTTAGAGGTCACAATTCCACTATGGAATCACAATTGCATTTCAAAGCTAAGGGTCACAATTCCAGTCTGAGGTCACAATTCCGGTTTGCAATTAGAATATCAGATCAAGGCTAGAGCTCACAATTCCAGTTTGGAATCACAATTTCATTTCTATATCACAATTCCTTTCTAAGCTCACAATTCCTGATTGGATTCACAATTCCTCTTCGATGTCACAATTAGAGACTGTGGGCAGAATTCCAGTTTGGAATCCAATTACAGATCAAGGCTTGATGTCAAAATTCCAGTCTGCGGTCACAATTCCAGTTTGGAATCAAAATTGCAGATCAAGGCTTGAGGTCCCAATTCCAGTCTGCTGTCACAATTCCAGTTTGGAATTACAATTGCAGATCAAGGCTTGAGCTCACAATTCCAGTTTGGAATCACAAGTTCATTTCTATATCACAATTCCATTCTAAGCTCACAATTCCTGATTGGAATCAGAATTCCTCTACTATGCCACAATTAGAGACTGAGGGCAGAATTCCAGTTTGGAACCACAATTCCATTTGATGTCACAATTCCAGTCTGAGCTCACAATTCCAGCTTGGAATCAAAATTGCACATCAAGGCTTGAGGTCCCAATTCCAGTCTGCGGTGACAATTCCGGTTTGGAATCACAATTGCAGTGCAAGGCTAGAGGTCACAATTCCACTATGGAATCACAATTGCAGTTCAAAGCTCAGGGTCACAATTCCAGTCGGAGGTCACAATTCCTGTCTGCAATTAGAATATCAGATCAAGGCTTGAGCTCACAATTCCAGTTTGGAATCACAATTCCATTTGATGTCACAATTTCAGTCTGAGCTCACAATTCCAGTTTGGAATCAAAATTGCAGATCAAGGCTTGAGGTCCCAATTCCAGTCTGCTGTCACAATTCCGGATTGGAATCACAATTGCAGTGCAAGGCTAGAGGACACAATTCCACTATGGAATCACAATAACATTTCAAACATCAGGGTCACAATTCCAGTCCAAGGTCAGAATTCCACTTTAGAATTAACATTGCATATAACGGCTTGAGCTGACAATTCCTGTTTGGAATCACTAGTTCATTTCTACATGACAATTCCATTCTAAGCTCACAATTCCTGATTGGAATCAGAATTCCTCTACTATGCCACAATTAGAGACTGAGGGCAGAATTCCAGTTTGGAATCACAATTCCATTTGATGTCACAATTCCAGTCTGAGCTCACAATTCCAGCTTGGAATCAAAATTGCACATCAAGGCTTGAGGTCCCAATTCCAGTCTGCGGTGACAATTCCGGTTTGGAATCACAATTGCAGTGCAAGGCTAGAGGTCACAATTCCACTATGGAATCACAATTGCAGTTCAAAGCTCAGGGTCACAATTCCAGTCGGAGGTCACAATTCCTGTCTGCAATTAGAATATCAGATCAAGGCTTGAGCTCACAATTCCAGTTTGGAATCACAATTCCATTTGATGTCACAATTTCAGTCTGAGCTCACAATTCCAGTTTGGAATCAAAATTGCAGATCAAGGCTTGAGGTCCCAATTCCAGTCTGCTGTCACAATTCCGGATTGGAATCACAATTGCAGTGAAAGGCTAGATGTCACATTTCCACTATGCATTCAGAAATGCAATTCAAAGCTAAGGGTCACAATTCCAGTCTGAGGTCACAATTCCAGTTTGGAATTACTATTGCAGATCAACGCATGAGCTCACAATTCCAGTTTGGAATCACAATTTCATTTCTATATCACAATTCCTTTCTAAGCTCACAATTCCTGATTGGAATGACAATTCGTCTACTATGTCACAATTAGAGACTGAGGGCAGAATTCCAATTTAGAATCCAATTGCAGGTCAAGGCTTGATGTCACAATTCCAGTCTGCTGTCACAATTCCAGTTTGGAATTACAATTGCAGATCAAGGCTTGAGGTCCCAATTCCAGTCTGCTCTCACAATTCCATTTTGGAATCACAATTGCAGTTCATGGCTAGAGGTCACAATTCCACATTGGAATCACAATTGCAGTTCAAAGCTCAGGATGACAATTCCAGTCTGAGGTCACAATTGCAGTTTGGAATTACAATTGCAGATCAAGGCTTGAGCTCACAATTCCAGTTTGGAATCACATGTTTATTTCTATATCACAATTGCTTTCTAAGCTCCCAATTCCTGATTGTAATCACAATTCCTCTACTATGTCACAATTAGAGACTGAGGGCAGAATTCCAATTTAGAATCCAATTGCAGATCAAGGCTTGAGGTCCCAATTCCAGTCTGCTGTCACAATTCCAGTTTGGAATTACAATTGCAGTGCAAGGCTAGAGGTCACAATTCCACTATGGAATCACAATTGCAGTTCAAAGCTCAGGGTCTCAATTCCAGTCGGAGGTCACAATTCCTGTCTGCAATTAGAATATCAGATCAAGGCTTGAGCTCACAATTCCAGTTTGGAATCACAATTCCATTTGATGTCACAATTTCAGTCTGAGCTCACAATTCCAGTTTGGAATCAAAATTGCAGATCAAGGCTTGAGGTCCCAATTCCAGTCTGCTGTCACAATTCCGGATTGGAATCACAATTGCAGTGCAAGGCTAGAGGACACAATTCCACTATGGAATCACAATAACTTTTCAAACATCAGGGTCACAATTCCAGTCCAAGGTCAGAATTCCACTTTAGAATTAACATTGCATATAACGGCTTGAGCTGACAATTCCTGTTTGGAATCACTAGTTCATTTCTACATGACAATTCCATTCTAAGCTTACAATTCCTGATTGGAATCACAATTCCACTACTATGTCACAATTAGAGACTGAGGGCAGAATTCCAGTTTGGAATCACAATTCCATTTGATGTCACAATTTCAGTCTGAGCTCACAATTCCAGCTTGGAATCAAAATTGCAGATCAAGGTTTGAGGTCCCAATTACAGCCTGTGGTCACAATTCTGGTTTGGAATCACAAATGCAGTGCAAGTTTAGAGGTCACAATTCCACTATGGAATCACAATTGCATTTCAAAGCTCAAGGTCACAATTCCAGTCTGAGGTCACAATTCCGGTTTGCAATTAGAATATCAGATCAAGGCTTGAGCTCACAATTCCAGTTTGGAATCACAATTTCATTTCTATATCACAATTCCTTTCTAAGCTCACAATTCCTGATTGGATTCACAATTCCTCTTCGATGTCACAATTAGAGACTGTGGGCAGAATTCCAGTTTGGAATCCAATTACAGATCAAGGCTTGATGTCAAAATTCCAGTCTGCGGTCACAATTCCAGTTTGGAATCAAAATTGCAGATCAAGGCTTGAGGTCCCAATTCCAGTCTGCTGTCACAATTCCAGTTTGGAATTACAATTGCAGATCAAGGCTTGAGCTCACAATTCCAGTTTGGAATCACAAGTTCATTTCTATATCACAATTCCATTCTAAGCTCACAATTCCTGATTGGAATCAGAATTCCTCTACTATGCCACAATTAGAGACTGAGGGCAGAATTCCAGTTTGGAACCACAATTCCATTTGATGTCACAATTCCAGTCTGAGCTCACAATTCCAGCTTGGAATCAAAATTGCACATCAAGGCTTGAGGTCCCAATTCCAGTCTGCGGTGACAATTCCGGTTTGGAATCACAATTGCAGTGCAAGGCTAGAGGTCACAATTCCACTATGGAATCACAATTGCAGTTCAAAGCTCAGGGTCACAATTCCAGTCGGAGGTCACAATTCCTGTCTGCAATTAGAATATCAGATCAAGGCTTGAGCTCACAATTCCAGTTTGGAATCACAATTCCATTTGATGTCACAATTTCAGTCTGAGCTCACAATTCCAGTTTGGAATCAAAATTGCAGATCAAGGCTTGAGGTCCCAATTCCAGTCTGCTGTCACAATTCCGGATTGGAATCACAATTGCAGTGCAAGGCTAGAGGACACAATTCCACTATGGAATCACAATAACATTTCAAACATCAGGGTCACAATTCCAGTCCAAGGTCAGAATTCCACTTTAGAATTAACATTGCATATAACGGCTTGAGCTGACAATTCCTGTTTGGAATCACTAGTTCATTTCTACATGACAATTCCATTCTAAGCTCACAATTCCTGATTGGAATCAGAATTCCTCTACTATGCCACAATTAGAGACTGAGGGCAGAATTCCAGTTTGGAACCACAATTCCATTTGATGTCACAATTCCAGTCTGAGCTCACAATTCCAGCTTGGAATCAAAATTGCACATCAAGGCTTGAGGTCCCAATTCCAGTCTGCGGTGACAATTCCGGTTTGGAATCACAATTGCAGTGCAAGGCTAGAGGTCACAATTCCACTATGGAATCACAATTGCAGTTCAAAGCTCAGGGTCACAATTCCAGTCGGAGGTCACAATTCCTGTCTGCAATTAGAATATCAGATCAAGGCTTGAGCTCACAATTCCAGTTTGGAATCACAATTCCATTTGATGTCACAATTTCAGCCTGAGCTCACAATTCCAGTTTGGAATCAAAATTGCAGATCAAGGCTTGAGGTCCCAATTCCAGTCTGCTGTCACAATTCCGGATTGGAATCACAATTGCAGTGCAAGGCTAGAGGACACAATTCCACTATGGAATCACAATAACTTTTCAAACATCAGGGTCACAATTCCAGTCCAAGGTCAGAATTCCACTTTAGAATTAACATTGCATATAACGGCTTGAGCTGACAATTCCTGTTTGGAATCACTAGTTCATTTCTACATGACAATTCCATTCTAAGCTTACAATTCCTGATTGGAATCACAATTCCACTACTATGTCACAATTAGAGACTGAGGGCAGAATTCCAGTTTGGAATCACAATTCCATTTGATGTCACAATTTCAGTCTGAGCTCACAATTCCAGCTTGGAATCAAAATTGCAGATCAAGGTTTGAGGTCCCAATTACAGCCTGTGGTCACAATTCTGGTTTGGAATCACAAATGCAGTGCAAGTTTAGAGGTCACAATTCCACTATGGAATCACAATTGCATTTCAAAGCTCAAGGTCACAATTCCAGTCTGAGGTCACAATTCCGGTTTGCAATTAGAATATCAGATCAAGGCTTGAGCTCACAATTCCAGTTTGGAATCACAATTTCATTTCTATATCACAATTCCTTTCTAAGCTCACAATTCCTGATTGGATTCACAATTCCTCTTCGATGTCACAATTAGAGACTGTGGGCAGAATTCCAGTTTGGAATCCAATTACAGATCAAGGCTTGATGTCAAAATTCCAGTCTGCGGTCACAATTCCAGTTTGGAATCAAAATTGCAGATCAAGGCTTGAGGTCCCAATTCCAGTCTGCTGTCACAATTCCAGTTTGGAATTACAATTGCAGATCAAGGCTTGAGCTCACAATTCCAGTTTGGAATCACAAGTTCATTTCTATATCACAATTCCATTCTAAGCTCACAATTCCTGATTGGAATCAGAATTCCTCTACTATGCCACAATTAGAGACTGAGGGCAGAATTCCAGTTTGGAACCACAATTCCATTTGATGTCACAATTCCAGTCTGAGCTCACAATTCCAGCTTGGAATCAAAATTGCACATCAAGGCTTGAGGTCCCAATTCCAGTCTGCGGTGACAATTCCGGTTTGGAATCACAATTGCAGTGCAAGGCTAGAGGTCACAATTCCACTATGGAATCACAATTGCAGTTCAAAGCTCAGGGTCACAATTCCAGTCGGAGGTCACAATTCCTGTCTGCAATTAGAATATCAGATCAAGGCTTGAGCTCACAATTCCAGTTTGGAATCACAATTCCATTTGATGTCACAATTTCAGTCTGAGCTCACAATTCCAGTTTGGAATCAAAATTGCAGATCAAGGCTTGAGGTCCCAATTCCAGTCTGCTGTCACAATTCCGGATTGGAATCACAATTGCAGTGCAAGGCTAGAGGACACAATTCCACTATGGAATCACAATAACTTTTCAAACATCAGGGTCACAATTCCAGTCCAAGGTCAGAATTCCACTTTAGAATTAACATTGCATATAACGGCTTGAGCTGACAATTCCTGTTTGGAATCACTAGTTCATTTCTACATGACAATTCCATTCTAAGCTTACAATTCCTGATTGGAATCACAATTCCACTACTATGTCACAATTAGAGACTGAGGGCAGAATTCCAGTTTGGAATCACAATTCCATTTGATGTCACAATTCCAGTCTGAGCTCACAATTCCAGTTTGGAATCAAAATTGCAGATCAAGGTTTGAGGTCCCAATTACAGCCTGTGGTCACAATTCTGGTTTGGAATCACAAATGCAGTGCAAGTTTAGAGGTCACAATTCCACTATGGAATCACAATTGCATTTCAAAGCTCAAGGTCACAATTCCAGTCTGAGGTCACAATTCCGGTTTGCAATTAGAATATCAGATCAAGGCTTGAGCTCACAATTCCAGTTTGGAATCACAATTTCATTTCTATATCACAATTCCTTTCTAAGCTCACAATTCCTGATTGGATTCACAATTCCTCTTCGATGTCACAATTAGAGACTGTGGGCAGAATTCCAGTTTGGAATCCAATTGCAGATCAAGGCTTGATGTCAAAATTCCAGTCTGCGGTCACAATTCCAGTTTGGAATCAAAATTGCAGATCAAGGCTTGAGGTCCCAATTCCAGTCTGCTGTCACAATTCCGGATTGGAATCACAATTGCAGTGAAAGGCTAGATGTCACATTTCCACTATGCATTCAGAAATGCAATTCAAAGCTAAGGGTCACAATTCCAGTCTGAGGTCACAATTCCAGTTTGGAATTACTATTGCAGATCAACGCATGAGCTCACAATTCCAGTTTGGAATCACAATTTCATTTCTATATCACAATTCCTTTCTAAGCTCACAATTCCTGATTGGAATGACAATTCCTCTACTATGTCACAATTAGAGACTGAGGGCAGAATTCCAATTTAGAATCCAATTGCAGGTCAAGGCTTGATGTCACAATTCCAGTCTGAGCTCACAATTCCAGTTTGGAATCAAAATTGCAGATCAAGGCTTGAGGTCCCAATTCCAGTCTGCTCTCACAATTCCATTTTGGAATCACAATTGCAGTTCATGGCTAGAGGTCACAATTCCACATTGGAATCACAATTGCAGTTCAAAGCTCAGGATGACAATTCCAGTCTGAGGTCACAATTGCAGTTTGGAATTACAATTGCAGATCAAGGCTTGAGCTCACAATTCCAGTTTGGAATCACATGTTTATTTCTATATCACAATTGCTTTCTAAGCTCCCAATTCCTGATTGTAATCACAATTCCTCTACTATGTCACAATTAGAGACTGAGGGCAGAATTCCAATTTAGAATCCAATTGCAGATCAAGGCTTGAGGTCCCAATTCCAGTCTGCTGTCACAATTCCAGTTTGGAATTACAATTGCAGATCAAGGCTTGAGCTCACAATTCCAGTTTGGAATCACAAGTTCATTTCTATATCACAATTCCATTCTAAGCTCACAATTCCTGATTGGAATCAGAATTCCTCTACTATGCCACAATTAGAGACTGAGGGCAGAATTCCAGTTTGGAACCACAATTCCATTTGATGTCACAATTCCAGTCTGAGCTCACAATTCCAGCTTGGAATCAAAATTGTACATCAAGGCTTGAGGTCCCAATTCCAGTCTGCGGTGACAATTCCGGTTTGGAATCACAATTGCAGTGCAAGGCTAGAGGTCACAATTCCACTATGGAATCACAATTGCAGTTCAAAGCTCAGGGTCACAATTCCAGTCGGAGGTCACAATTCCTGTCTGCAATTAGAATATCAGATCAAGGCTTGAGCTCACAATTCCAGTTTGGAATCACAATTCCATTTGATGTCACAATTTCAGCCTGAGCTCACAATTCCAGTTTGGAATCAAAATTGCAGATCAAGGCTTGAGGTCCCAATTCCAGTCTGCTGTCACAATTCCGGATTGGAATCACAATTGCAGTGCAAGGCTAGAGGACACAATTCCACTATGGAATCACAATAACTTTTCAAACATCAGGGTCACAATTCCAGTCCAAGGTCAGAATTCCACTTTAGAATTAACATTGCATATAACGGCTTGAGCTGACAATTCCTGTTTGGAATCACTAGTTCATTTCTACATGACAATTCCATTCTAAGCTTACAATTCCTGATTGGAATCACAATTCCACTACTATGTCACAATTAGAGACTGAGGGCAGAATTCCAGTTTGGAATCACAATTCCATTTGATGTCACAATTTCAGTCTGAGCTCACAATTCCAGCTTGGAATCAAAATTGCAGATCAAGGCTTGAGGTCCCAATTCCAGTCTGCTGTCACAATTCCAGTTTGGAATTACAATTGCAGATCAAGGCTTGAGCTCACAATTCCAGTTTGGAATCACAAGTTCATTTCTATATCACAATTCCATTCTAAGCTCACAATTCCTGATTGGAATCAGAATTCCTCTACTATGCCACAATTAGAGACTGAGGGCAGAATTCCAGTTTGGAACCACAATTCCATTTGATGTCACAATTCCAGTCTGAGCTCACAATTCCAGCTTGGAATCAAAATTGCACATCAAGGCTTGAGGTCCCAATTCCAGTCTGCGGTGACAATTCCGGTTTGGAATCACAATTGCAGTGCAAGGCTAGAGGTCACAATTCCACTATGGAATCACAATTGCAGTTCAAAGCTCAGGGTCACAATTCCAGTCGGAGGTCACAATTCCTGTCTGCAATTAGAATATCAGATCAAGGCTTGAGCTCACAATTCCAGTTTGGAATCACAATTCCATTTGATGTCACAATTTCAGTCTGAGCTCACAATTCCAGTTTGGAATCAAAATTGCAGATCAAGGCTTGAGGTCCCAATTCCAGTCTGCTGTCACAATTCCGGATTGGAATCACAATTGCAGTGCAAGGCTAGAGGACACAATTCCACTATGGAATCACAATAACATTTCAAACATCAGGGTCACAATTCCAGTCCAAGGTCAGAATTCCACTTTAGAATTAACATTGCATATAACGGCTTGAGCTGACAATTCCTGTTTGGAATCACTAGTTCATTTCTACATGACAATTCCATTCTAAGCTCACAATTCCTGATTGGAATCAGAATTCCTCTACTATGCCACAATTAGAGACTGAGGGCAGAATTCCAGTTTGGAACCACAATTCCATTTGATGTCACAATTCCAGTCTGAGCTCACAATTCCAGCTTGGAATCAAAATTGCACATCAAGGCTTGAGGTCCCAATTCCAGTCTGCGGTGACAATTCCGGTTTGGAATCACAATTGCAGTGCAAGGCTAGAGGTCACAATTCCACTATGGAATCACAATTGCAGTTCAAAGCTCAGGGTCACAATTCCAGTCGGAGGTCACAATTCCTGTCTGCAATTAGAATATCAGATCAAGGCTTGAGCTCACAATTCCAGTTTGGAATCACAATTCCATTTGATGTCACAATTTCAGCCTGAGCTCACAATTCCAGTTTGGAATCAAAATTGCAGATCAAGGCTTGAGGTCCCAATTCCAGTCTGCTGTCACAATTCCGGATTGGAATCACAATTGCAGTGCAAGGCTAGAGGACACAATTCCACTATGGAATCACAATAACTTTTCAAACATCAGGGTCACAATTCCAGTCCAAGGTCAGAATTCCACTTTAGAATTAACATTGCATATAACGGCTTGAGCTGACAATTCCTGTTTGGAATCACTAGTTCATTTCTACATGACAATTCCATTCTAAGCTTACAATTCCTGATTGGAATCACAATTCCACTACTATGTCACAATTAGAGACTGAGGGCAGAATTCCAGTTTGGAATCACAATTCCATTTGATGTCACAATTTCAGTCTGAGCTCACAATTCCAGCTTGGAATCAAAATTGCAGATCAAGGCTTGAGGTCCCAATTCCAGTCTGCTGTCACAATTCCAGTTTGGAATTACAATTGCAGATCAAGGCTTGAGCTCACAATTCCAGTTTGGAATCACAATTCCATTTGATGTCACAATTTCAGTCTGAGCTCACAATTCCAGCTTGGAATCAAAATTGCAGATCAAGGTTTGAGGTCCCAATTACAGCCTGTGGTCACAATTCTGGTTTGGAATCACAAATGCAGTGCAAGTTTAGAGGTCACAATTCCACTATGGAATCACAATTGCATTTCAAAGCTCAAGGTCACAATTCCAGTCTGAGGTCACAATTCCGGTTTGCAATTAGAATATCAGATCAAGGCTTGAGCTCACAATTCCAGTTTGGAATCACAATTTCATTTCTATATCACAATTCCTTTCTAAGCTCACAATTCCTGATTGGATTCACAATTCCTCTTCGATGTCACAATTAGAGACTGTGGGCAGAATTCCAGTTTGGAATCCAATTACAGATCAAGGCTTGATGTCAAAATTCCAGTCTGCGGTCACAATTCCAGTTTGGAATCAAAATTGCAGATCAAGGCTTGAGGTCCCAATTCCAGTCTGCTGTCACAATTCCAGTTTGGAATTACAATTGCAGATCAAGGCTTGAGCTCACAATTCCAGTTTGGAATCACAAGTTCATTTCTATATCACAATTCCATTCTAAGCTCACAATTCCTGATTGGAATCAGAATTCCTCTACTATGCCACAATTAGAGACTGAGGGCAGAATTCCAGTTTGGAACCACAATTCCATTTGATGTCACAATTCCAGTCTGAGCTCACAATTCCAGCTTGGAATCAAAATTGCACATCAAGGCTTGAGGTCCCAATTCCAGTCTGCGGTGACAATTCCGGTTTGGAATCACAATTGCAGTGCAAGGCTAGAGGTCACAATTCCACTATGGAATCACAATTGCAGTTCAAAGCTCAGGGTCACAATTCCAGTCGGAGGTCACAATTCCTGTCTGCAATTAGAATATCAGATCAAGGCTTGAGCTCACAATTCCAGTTTGGAATCACAATTCCATTTGATGTCACAATTTCAGTCTGAGCTCACAATTCCAGTTTGGAATCAAAATTGCAGATCAAGGCTTGAGGTCCCAATTCCAGTCTGCTGTCACAATTCCGGATTGGAATCACAATTGCAGTGCAAGGCTAGAGGACACAATTCCACTATGGAATCACAATAACATTTCAAACATCAGGGTCACAATTCCAGTCCAAGGTCAGAATTCCACTTTAGAATTAACATTGCATATAACGGCTTGAGCTGACAATTCCTGTTTGGAATCACTAGTTCATTTCTACATGACAATTCCATTCTAAGCTCACAATTCCTGATTGGAATCAGAATTCCTCTACTGTGCCACAATTAGAGACTGAGGGCAGAATTCCAGTTTGGAACCACAATTCCATTTGATGTCACAATTCCAGTCTGAGCTCACAATTCCAGCTTGGAATCAAAATTGCACATCAAGGCTTGAGGTCCCAATTCCAGTCTGCGGTGACAATTCCGGTTTGGAATCACAATTGCAGTGCAAGGCTAGAGGTCACAATTCCACTATGGAATCACAATTGCAGTTCAAAGCTCAGGGTCACAATTCCAGTCGGAGGTCACAATTCCTGTCTGCAATTAGAATATCAGATCAAGGCTTGAGCTCACAATTCCAGTTTGGAATCACAATTCCATTTGATGTCACAATTTCAGCCTGAGCTCACAATTCCAGTTTGGAATCAAAATTGCAGATCAAGGCTTGAGGTCCCAATTCCAGTCTGCTGTCACAATTCCGGATTGGAATCACAATTGCAGTGAAAGGCTAGATGTCACATTTCCACTATGCATTCAGAAATGCAATTCAAAGCTAAGGGTCACAATTCCAGTCTGAGGTCACAATTCCAGTTTGGAATTACTATTGCAGATCAACGCTTGAGCTCACAATTCCAGTTTGGAATCACAATTTCATTTCTATATCACAATTCCTTTCTAAGCTCACAATTCCTGATTGGAATCACAATTCCTCTACTATGTCACAATTAGAGACTGAGGGCAGAATTCCAATTTAGAATCCAATTGCAGGTCAAGGCTTGATGTCACAATTCCAGTCTGAGCTCACAATTCCAGTTTGGAATCAAAATTGCAGATCAAGGCTTGAGGTCCCAATTCCAGTCTGCTCTCACAATTCCATTTTGGAATCACAATTGCAGTTCATGGCTAGAGGTCACAATTCCACATTGGAATCACAATTGCAGTTCAAAGCTAAGGGTCACAATTCAAGTCTGAGGTCACAATTCCAGTTTGGAATCACATGTTTATTTCTATATCACAATTCCTTTCTAAGCTCACAATTCCAGATTGGAATCACAATTCTTCTACTATGTCACAATTAGAGACTGAGGGTAGAATTCCTGTTTGGAATCACAATTTCATTTGATATCACAAATCCAATCTGAACGCACAATTTCAGTTTGGAATCAAAATTGCAGATCATGGTTTGAGGTCCCAATTACAGTCTGCGGTGACAATTCCCGGAATGGATTTAAAATTGGAGTGCATGGCTAGAGGTGACAATTCCACTATGGAATCACAATTGCATTTCAAAGCTCAGGGTCACAATTCCAGTCTGAGGTCACAATTGCAGTTTGGAATTACAATTGCAGATCAACGCATGAGCTCACAATTCCAGTTTGGAATCACAATTTCATTTCTATATAACAATTCCTTTCTAAGCTCACAATTCCTGATTGTAATCACAATTCCTCTACTATGTCACAATTAGAGACTGAGGGCAGAATTCCAGTTTGGAATCAAAATTGCAGATCAAGGCTTGGAGGTCCCAATTCCAGTCTGCGGTCACAATTCCGGATTGGAATGAGAATTGCAGTGCAAGGCTAGAGGTCACAATTCCACTATGGAATCACAATTGCAGTTCAAAGCTCAGGGTCACAATTCCAATCTGAGGTCACAATTCCAGTTTGGAATTACAATTGCAGATCAAGGCTTGAGCTCACAATTCCAGTTTGGGATCACAAATCCATTTTATGTCACAATTCCCGTCTGAGCTCAAAATTCCAGTTTGGAATCAAAATTGCAGATCAAGGCTTGTGGTCCCAATTCCAGTCTGAGCTCAAAATTCCGGTTTGGAATCACAACTGCAGTGAAAGGCTAGATGTCACATTTCCACTATGCATTCAGAAATGCAATTCAAAGCTCAGGGTCACAATTCCAGTCTGAGGTCACAATTCCAGTTTGGAATTACATTTGCAGATCAACGCTTGAGCTCACAATTCCAGTTTGGAATCACAGTTTCATTTCTATATCACAATTCCTTTATAAGCTCACAATTCCTGATTGGAATCACAATTCCTCTACTATGTCACAATTAGAGACTGAGGGCAGAATTCCAATTTAGAATCCAATTGCAGGTCAAGGCTTGATGTCAAAATTCCAGTCTGAGCTCACAATTCCAGTTTGGAATCAAAATTGCAGATCAAGGCTTGAGGTCCCAATTCCAGTCTGCTCTCACAATTCCATTTTGGAATCACAATTGCAGTTCATGGCTAGAGGTCACAATTCCACATTGGAATCACAATTGCAGTTCAACGTTCAGGGTCACAATTCCAATCTGAGGTCACAATTCCAGTTTGGAATCAAAATTGTACATCAAGGCTTGAGGTCCCAATTCTAGTCTGCGGTGACAATTCCGGTTTGGAATCACAATTGCAGTGCAAGGCTAGAGGTCACAATTCCACTATGGAATCACAATTGCATTTCAAAGCTCAAGGTCACAATTCCAGCCTGAGGTCATAATTCCGATTTGGGATCACAATTTCATTGGAAGGCTTGAGCTCACCATTCCAGTTTGGAATCACAATTTCATTTCTATATCACAATTCCTTTCTAAGCTCACAATTCCTGATTGGATTCACAATTCCTCTTCGATGTCACAATTAGAGACTGAGGGCACAATTCCAGTTTGGAATCACAATTCCATTTGATGTCACAATTCCAGTCTGAGTTCACAATTCTAGTTTGGAATCAAAATTGCAGATCAAGGCTTGAGGTCCCACTTCCAGTCTGCGGTCACAATTCCGGTTTGGAATCACAATTGCTGTGCACGGCTAGATGTCACAATTCCACTATGGAATCACAATAACATTTCAAACATCAGGGTCACAATTCCCGTCCAAGGTCAGAATTCCACTTTAGAATTAACATTGCATATAACGGCTTGAGCTGACAATTCCTGTTTGGAATCACTAGTACATTTCTACATGACAATTCCATTCTAAGCTTACAATTCCTGATTGGAATCACAATTCCACTACTATGTCACAATTAGAGACTGAGGGCAGAATTCCAGTTTGGAATCAAAATTGCAGATCAAGGCTTGGAGGTCCCAATTCCAGTCTGCGGTCACAATTCCGGATTGGAATAAGAATTGCAGTGCAAGGCTAGAGGTCACAATTCCACTATGGAATCACAATTGCAGTTCATAGCTCAGGGTCACAATTCCAATCTGAGGTCACAATTCCAGTTTGGAATTACAATTGCAGATCAAGGCTTGAGCTCACAATTCCAGTTTGGGATCACAAATCCATTTTATGTCACAATTCCCGTCTGAGCTCAAAATTCCAGTTTGGAATCAAAATTGCAGATCAAGGCTTGTGGTCCCAATTCCAGTCTGAGCTCAAAATTCCGGTTTGGAATCACAACTGCAGTGAAAGGCTAGATGTCACATTTCCACTATGCATTCAGAAATGCAATTCAAAGCTAAGGGTCACAATTCCAGTCTGAGGTCACAATTCCAGTTTGGAATTACAATTGCAGATCAAGGCTTGAGGTCACAATTCCAGTTTGGAATCACAGTTTCATTTCTATATCACAATTCCTTTCTAAGCTCACAATTCCTGATTGGAATCACAATTCCTCTACTATGTCACAATTAGAGACTGAGGGCAGAATTCCAGTTTGGAATCTCAATTTCATTTGATATCACAAATCCAATCTGAACTCACAATTTCAGTTTGGAATCAAAATTGCAGATCATGGTTTGAGGTCCCAATTACAGTCTGCGGTGACAATTCCCGGAATGGATTTAAAATTGGAGTGGAAGGCTAGAGGTGACAATTCCACTATGAATCACAATTGCATTTCAAAGCTCAGGGTCACAATTCCAGTCTGAGGTCACAATTGCAGTTTGGAATTACAATTGCAGATCAACGCATGAGCTCACAATTCCAGTTTGGAATCACAATTTCATTTCTATATCACAATTTCTTTCTAAGCTCACAATTCCTGATTGGAATGACAATTCCTCTACTATGTCACAATTAGAGACTGAGGGCAGAATTCCAATTTAGAATCCAATTGCAGATCAAGGCTTGATGTCAAAATTCCAGTCTGAGCTCACAATTCCAGTTTGGAATCAAAATTGTAGATCAAGGCTTGAGGTCCCAATTCCAGTTTGCTCTCACAATTCCATTTTGGAATCACAATTGCAGTTCATGGCTAGAGGTCACAATTCCACATTGGAATCACAATTGCAGTTCAAAGCTCAGGATCACAATTCAAGTCTGAGGTCAAAATTCCAGTTTGGAATTACAATTACAGATCAAGGCTTGAGCTCACAATTCCAGTTTGGAATCACATGTTTATTTCTATATCACAATTCCTTTCTAAGCTCACAATTCCTGATTGGAATCACAATTCCTCTACTATGCCAGAATTAGACACTGAGGGCAGAATTCCAGTTTGGAATCAAAATTGCAGATCAAGGCTTGGAGGTCCCAATTCCAGTCTGCGGTCACAATTCCGGATTGGAATGAGAATTGCAGTGCAAGGCTAGAGGTCACAATTCCACTATGGAATCACAATTGCAGTTCAAAGCTCAGGGTCACAATTCCAATCTGAGGTCACAATTCCAGTTTGGAATTACAATTGCAGATCATATCTTGAGCTCACAATTCCAGTTTGGGATCACAAATCCATTTTATGTCACAATTCCCGTCTGAGCTCAAAATTCCAGTTTGGAATCAAAATTGCAGATCAAGGCTTGTGGTCCCAATTCCAGTCTGAGCTCAAAATTCCGGTTTGGAATCACAACTGCAGTGAAAGGCTAGATGTCACATTTCCACTATGCATTCAGAAATGCAATTCAAAGCTAAGGGTCACAATTCCAGTCTGAGGTCACAATTCCAGTTTGGAATTACAATTGCAGATCAAGGCTTGAGCTCACAATTCCAGTTTGGAATCACAGTTTCATTTCTATATCACAATTCCTTTATAAGCTCACAATTCCTGATTGGAATCACAATTCCTCTACTATGTCACAATTAGAGACTGAGGGCAGAATTCCAATTTAGAATCCAATTGCAGATCAAGGCTTGATGTCAAAATTCCAGTCTGAGCTCACAATTCCAGTTTGGAATCAAAATTGCAGATCAAGGCTTGAGGTCCCAATTCCAGTCTGCTCTCACAATTCCATTTTGGAATCACAATTGCAGTTCATGGCTAGAGGTCACAATTCCACATTGGAATCACAATTGCAGTTCAAAGTTCAGGGTCACAATTCCAATCTGAGGTCACAATTCCAGTTTGGAATCAAAATTGTACATCAAGGCTTGAGGTCCCAATTCTAGTCTGCGGTGACAATTCCGGTTTGGAATCACAATTGCAGTGCAAGGCTAGAGGTCACAATTCCACTATGGAATCACAATTGCATTTCAAAGCTCAAGGTCACAATTCCAGCCTGAGGTCATAATTCCGATTTGGGATCACAATTTCATTGGAAGGCTTGAGCTCACCATTCCAGTTTGGAATCACAATTTCATTTCTATATCACAATTCCTTTCTAAGCTCACAATTCCTGATTGGATTCACAATTCCTCTTCGATGTCACAATTAGAGACTGAGGGCACAATTCCAGTTTGGAATCACAATTCCATTTGATGTCACAATTCCAGTCTGAGTTCACAATTCTAGTTTGGAATCAAAATTGCAGATCAAGGCTTGAGGTCCCACTTCCAGTCTGCGGTCACAATTCCGGTTTGGAATCACAATTGCTGTGCACGGCTAGATGTCACAATTCCACTATGGAATCACAATAACATTTCAAACATCAGGGTCACAATTCCCGTCCAAGGTCAGAATTCCACTTTAGAATTAACATTGCATATAACGGCTTGAGCTGACAATTCCTGTTTGGAATCACTAGTACATTTCTACATGACAATTCCATTCTAAGCTTACAATTCCTGATTGGAATCACAATTCCACTACTATGTCACAATTAGAGACTGAGGGCAGAATTCCAGTTTGGAATCAAAATTGCAGATCAAGGCTTGGAGGTCCCAATTCCAGTCTGCGGTGACAATTCAGGATTGGAATGAGAATTGCAGTGCAAGGCTAGAGGTCACAATTCCACTATGGAATCACAATTGCAGTTCATAGCTCAGGGTCACAATTCCAATCTGAGGTCTCAATTCCAGTTTGGAATTACAATTGCAGATCAAGGCTTGAGCTCACAATTCCAGTTTGGGATCACAAATCCATTTTATGTCACAATTCCCGTCTGAGCTCAAAATTCCAGTTTGGAATCAAAATTGCAGATCAAGGCTTGAGGTTCCAATTACCGTCTGTGGTCACAATTCCCGATTGGAATCACAATTGCAGCGCAAGTCTTGATATCACATTTCAACTATGGAATGAGAAATGTAATTCAAAGCTCAGGGTCCCAATTCCAATCTGAGCTCCCAATTCCAGTTTGGAATCACAATTGCAGTGCAAGGCTTGAGGTCACAATTCCACTATGGAATCAGAATTGCCGTTCAAAGCTCAGGGTCACAATTCCAGTCTGAGGTCACAATTCCGGTTTGCAATTACAATAGCAGATCAAGGCTTGAGCTCACAATTCCAGTTTGGAATCACAATTTCATTTCTATATCACAATTCCTTTCTAAGCTCACAATTCCTGATTGGATTCACAATTCCTCTTCGATGTCACAATTAGAGACTGAGGGCAGAATTCCAGTTTGGAATCAAAATTGCAGATCAAGGTTTGAGGTCCCAATTCCAGTCTGTGGTCACAATTCTGGTTTGGAATCAGAAATGCAGTGCAAGTTTATAGGTCACAATTCCACTATGGGATCACAATTGCATTTCAAAGCTCATGGTAACAATTCCAGTCTGAGGTCATAATTCCGGTTTGGAATCACAATTTCATTGGAAGGCTTGAGCTCACCATTCCAGTTTGGAATCACAATTTCATTTCTATATCACAATTCCTTTATAAGCTCACAATTCCTGATTGGAATCAGAATTCCTCTACTATGCCACAATTAGAGACTGAGGGCAGAATTCCAGTTTGGAACCACAATTTCATTTGATGTCACAATTCCAGTCTGAGCTCACAATTCCAGCTTGGAATCAAAATTGTACATCATGGCTTGAGGTCCCAATTCCAGTCTGCGGTGACAATTCCGGTTTGGAATCACAATTGCAGTGCAAGGCTAGAGGTCACAATTCCACTATGGAATCACAATTGCAGTTCAAAGCTCAGGGTCACAATTCCAGTCGGAGGTCACAATTCCTGTCTGCAATTAGAATATCAGATCAAGGCTTGAGCTCACAATTCCAGTTTGGAATCACAGTTCCATTTGATGTCACAATTTCAGTCTGAGCTCACAATTCCAGTTTGGAATCAAAATTGCAGATCAAGGCTTGAGGTCCCAATTCCAGTCTGCTGTCACAATTCCGGATTGGAATCACAATTGCAGTGAAAGGCTAGATGTCACATTTCCACTATGCATTCAGAAATGCAATTCAAAGCTAAGGGTCACAATTCCAGTCTGAGGTCACAATTCCAGTTTGGAATTACTATTGCAGATCAACGCTTGAGCTCACAATTCCAGTTTGGAATCACAATTTCATTTCTATATCACAATTCCTTTCTAAGCTCACAATTCCTGATTGGAATGACAATTCCTCTACTATGTCACAATTAGAGACTGAGGGCAGAATTCCAATTTAGAATCCAATTGCAGGTCAAGGCTTGATGTCACAATTCCAGTCTGAGCTCACAATTCCAGTTTGGAATCAAAATTGCAGATCAAGGCTTGAGGTCCCAATTCCAGTCTGCTCTCACAATTCCATTTTGGAATCACAATTGCAGTTCATGGCTAGAGGTCACAATTCCACATTGGAATCACAATTGCACTTCAAAGCTCAGGATCACAATTCAAGTCTGAGGTCACAATTGCAGTTTGGAATTACAATTACAGATCAAGGCTTGAGCTCACAATTCCAGTTTGGAATCACATGTTTATTTCTATATCACAATTCCTTTCTAAGCTCACAATTCCTGATTGGAATCACAATTCCTCTACTATGCCAGAATTAGACACTGAGGGCAGAATTCCAGTTTGGAATCAAAATTGCAGATCAAGGCTTGAGCTCACAATTCCAGTTTGGAATCACATGTTTATTTCTATATCACAATTCCTTTCTAAGCTCACAATTCCAGATTGGAATCACAATTCTTCTACTATGTCACAATTAGAGACTGAGGGTAGAATTCCTGTTTGGAATCTCAATTTCATTTGATATCACAAATCCAATCTGAACTCACAATTTCAGTTTGGAATCAAAATTGCAGATCATGGTTTGAGGTCCCAATTACAGTCTGCGGTGACAATTCCCGGAATGGATTTAAAATTGGAGTGCAAGGCTAGAGGTGACAATTCCACTATGGAATCACAATTGCATTTCAAAGCTCAGGGTCACAATTCCAGTCTGAGGTCACAATTGCAGTTTGGAATTACAATTGCAGATCAACGCATGAGCTCACAATTCCAGTTTGGAATCACAATTTCATTTCTATAACACAGTTCCTTTCTAAGCTCACAATTCCTGATTGGAATGACAATTCCTCTACTATGTCACAATTAGAGACTGAGGGCAGAATTCCAATTTAGAATCCAATTGCAGATCAAGGCTTGATGTCAAAATTCCAGTCTGAGCTCACAATTCCAGTTTGGAATCAAAATTGTAGATCAAGGCTTGAGGTCCCAATTCCAGTTTGCTCTCAGAATTCCATTTTGGAATCACAATTGCAGTTCATGGCTAGAGGTCCCAATTCCACATTGGAATCACAATTGCAGTTCAAAGCTCAGGATCACAATTCAAGTCTGAGGTCACAATTCCAGTTTGGAATTACAATTACAGATCAAGGCTTGAGCTCACAATTCCAGTTTGGAATCACATGTTTATTTCTATATCACAATTCCTTTCTAAGCTCACAATTCCTGATTGGAATCACAATTCCTCTACTATGCCAGAATTAGACACTGAGGGCAGAATTCCAGTTTGGAATCAAAATTGCAGATCAAGGTTTGAGGTCCCAATTACAGCCTGTGGTCACAATTCTGGTTTGGAATCACAAATGCAGTGCAAGTTTAGAGGTCACAATTCCACTATGGAATCACAATTGCATTTCAAAGCTCAAGGTCACAATTCCAGTCTGAGGATACAATTCCGGTTTACAATTACAATAGGAGATCAAGGCTTGAGCTCACAATTCCAGTTTGGAATCACAATTTCATTTCTATATCACAATTCCTTTCTAAGCTCACAATTCCTGATTGGATTCACAATTCCTCTTCGATGTCACAATTAGAGACTGAGGGCAGAATTCCAGTTTGGAATCAAAATTGCAGATCAAGGTTTGAGGTCCCAATTCCAGTCTGTGGTCACAATTCTGGTTTGGAATCAGAAATGCAGTGCAAGTTTAGAGGTCAAAATTCCACTATGGGATCACAATTGCAGTTCAAAGCTCAGGGTCACAATTCCAGTCTGAGGTCACAATTCCTGTCTGCAATTAGAATATCAGATCAAGGCTTGAGCTCACAATTCCAGTTTGGAATCACAATTGTACATCATGGCTTGAGGTCCCAATTCCAGTCTGCGGTGACAATTCCGGTTTGGAATCACAATTGCAGTGCAAGGCTAGAGGTCACAATTCCACTATGGAATCACAATTGCAGTTCAAAGCTCAGGGTCACAATTCCAGTCGGAGGTCACAATTCCTGTCTGCAATTAGAATATCAGATCAAGGCTTGAGCTCACAATTCCAGTTTGGAATCATAATTCCATTTGATGTCACAATTTCAGTCTGAGCTCCCAATTCCAGTTTGGAATCAAAATTGCAGATCAAGGCTTGAGGTCCCAATTCCAGTCTGCGTTCAAAATTCCAGTTTGGAATCACAATTGCAGTGCAAGGCTTGAGGTCACAATTCCACTATGGAATCAGAATTGCCGTTCAAAGCTCAGGGTCACAATTCCAGTCTGAGGTCACAATTCCGGTTTGCAATTACAATAGCAGATCAAGGCTTGAGCTCACAATTCCAGTTTGGAATCACAATTTCATTTCTATATCACAATTCCTTTCTAAGCTCACAATTCCTGATTGGATTCACAATTCCTCTTCGATGTCACAATTAGAGACTGAGGGCAGAATTCCAGTTTGGAATCAAAATTGCAGATCAAGGTTTGAGGTCCCAATTCCAGTCTGTGGTCACAATTCTGGTTTGGAATCAGAAATGCAGTGCAAGTTTAGAGGTCACAATTCCACTATGGGATCACAATTGCATTTCAAAGCTCATGGTAACAATTCCAGTCTGAGGTCATAATTCCGGTTTGGAATCACAATTTCATTGGAAGGCTTGAGCTCACCATTCCAGTTTGGAATCACAATTTCATTTCTATATCACAATTCCTTTATAAGCTCACAATTCCTGATTGGAATCAGAATTCCTCTACTATGCCACAATTAGAGACTGAGGGCAGAATTCCAGTTTGGAACCACAATTTCATTTGATGTCACAATTCCAGTCTGAGCTCACAATTCCAGCTTGGAATCAAAATTGTACATCATGGCTTGAGGTCCCAATTCCAGTCTGCGGTGACAATTCCGGTTTGGAATCACAATTGCAGTGCAAGGCTAGAGGTCACAATTCCACTATGGAATCACAATTGCAGTTCAAAGCTCAGGGTCACAATTCCAGTCTGAGGTCACAATTCCTGTCTGCAATTATAATATCAGATCAAGGCTTGAGCTCACAATTCCAGTTTGGAATCACAGTTCCATTTGATGTCACAATTTCAGTCTGAGCTCACAATTCCAGTTTGGAATCAAAATTGCAGATCAAGGCTTGAGGTTCCAATTACCGTCTGTGGTCACAATTCCATTTTGGAATCACAATTGCAGCACAAGTCTTGATATCACATTTCAACTATGGAATGAGAAATGTAATTCAAAGCTCAGGGTCCCAATTCCAATCTGAGCTCCCAATTCCAGTTTGGAATCAAAATTGCAGATCAAGGCTTGAGGTCCCAATTCCAGTCTGCGTTCAAAATTCCAGTTTGGAATCACAATTGCAGTGCAAGGCTTGAGGTCACAATTCCACTATGGAATCACAATTGCTGTTCAAAGCTCAGGGTCACAATTCCAGTCTGAGGTCACAATTCCGGTTTGCAATTACAATAGCAGATCAAGGCTTGAGCTCACAATTCCAGTTTGGAATCACAATTTCATTTCTATATCACAATTCCTTACTGAGCTCACAATACATGTTTGGAATCACAATTCCACTTCTATGGCCCCATTCCAATCTGTGGTCACAATTCTGGTTTGGAATCACAATTACATCTCAAGGCTTGAGGTCAATATTCCAGTCTGAGATCACAATCCCGGTTTGGAATCACAATTGCCGTGCAAGGCTTGAGGTCACAATTCCATTATGGAATCACAATTGCAGTTCAAAGCGCAGGGTCACATTTCCAGTATGAGGTCACAATTCCAGTTTGGAATTACAATTGCAGATCAAGGCTTGAGCTCACAATTCCAGTTTGGAATCACAATTTCATTTCTATATCACAATTCCTTTCTAAGCTCACAATTCCTGATTGGAATCACAATTCCTCTACTATGTCACAATTAGAGACTGAGGGCAGAATTCCAATTTAGAATCCAATTGCAGATCAAGGCTTGATGTCAAAATTCCAATCTGAGCTCACAATTCCAGTTTGGAATCATAATTGCAGATCAAGGCTTGAGGTCCCAATTCCAGTCTGCTCTCACAATTCCATTTTGGAATCACAATTGCACTTCATGGCTAGAGGTCACAATTCCACATTGGAATCACAATTGCAGTTCAAAGCTCAGGATGACAATTCCAGTCTGAGGTCACAATTCCATTTTGGAATTACAATTGCAGATCAAGTCTTGAACTCACAATTCCAGTTTGGAATCACATGTTTATTTCTATATCACAATTCCTTTATAAGCTCACAATTCCTGATTGGAATCACAATTCCTCTACTATGCCAGAATTAGACACTGAGGGCAGAATTCCAGTTTGGAATCACAATTCCATTTGATGTCACAATTTCAGTCTGAACTCAAAATTCCAGTTTGGAATCAAAATTGCAGTTCATGGCTAGATGTCACAATTCCACTATGGAATCACAATAACATTTCAAACCTCAGGGTCACAATTCCAATCCAAGGTCAGAATTCCACTTTAGAATTAACATTGCATATAACGGCTTGAGCTGACAATTCCTGTTTGGAATCACTAGTACATTTCTACATGACAATTCCATTCTAAGCTTACAATTCCTGATTGGAATCACAATTCCACTACTATGTCACAATTAGAGACTGAGGGCAGAATTCCAGTTTGGAATCTAATTACAGATCAAGGCTTGATGGCAAAATTCCAGTCTGCGGTCACAATTCCAGTTTGGAATCAAAATTGCAGATCAAGGCTTGAGGTCCCAATTCCAGTCTGCTGTCACAATTCCAGTTTGGAATTACAATTGCAGATCAAGGCTTGAGCTCACAATTCCAGTTTGGAATCACAAGTTCATTTCTATATCACAATTCCATTCTAAGCTCACAATTCCTGATTGGAATCAGAATTCCTCTTCGATGTCACAATTAGAGACTGAGGGCAGAATTCCAGTTTGGAATCAAAATTGCAGATCAAGGCTTGGAGGTCCCAATTCCAGTCTGCGGTCACAATTCCGGATTGGAATGAGAATTGCAGTGCAAGGCTAGAGGACACAATTCCACTATGGAATCACAATTGCATTTCAAAGCTCAAGGTCACAATTCCAGTCTGAGGTCATAATTCCGATTTGGAATCACAATTTCATTGGAAGGGTTGAGCTCACCATTCCTGTTTGGAATCACAATTTCATTTCTATATCACAATTCCTTTCTAAGCTCACAATTCCTGATTGGATTCACAATTCCTCTTCGATGTCACAATTAGAGACTGAGGGCAGAATTCCAGTTTGGAATCACAATTCCATTTGATGTCACAATTCTAGTCTGAGCTCACAATTCCAGTTTGGAATCAAAATTGCAGATCAAGGCTTGAGGTCCCAATTCCAGTCTGCTGTCACAATTCCGGATTGGAATCACAATTGCAGTGAAAGGCTAGATGTCACATTTCCACTATGCATTCAGAAATGCAATTCAAAGCTAAGGGTCACAATTCCAGTCTGAGGTCACAATTCCAGTTTGGAATTACTATTGCAGATCAACGCTTGAGCTCACAATTCCAGTTTGGAATCACAATTTCATTTCTATATCACAATTCCTTTCTAAGCTCACAATTCCTGATTGGAATGACAATTCCTCTACTATGTCACAATTAGAGACTGAGGGCAGAATTCCAATTTAGAATCCAATTGCAGGTCAAGGCTTGATGTCACAATTCCAGTCTGAGCTCACAATTCCAGTTTGGAATCAAAATTGCAGATCAAGGCTTGAGGTCCCAATTCCAGTCTGCTCTCACAATTCCATTTTGGAATCACAATTGCAGTTCATGGCTAGAGGTCACAATTCCACATTGGAATCACAATTGCACTTCAAAGCTCAGGATCACAATTCAAGTCTGAGGTCACAATTGCAGTTTGGAATTACAATTACAGATCAAGGCTTGAGCTCACAATTCCAGTTTGGAATCACATGTTTATTTCTATATCACAATTCCTTTCTAAGCTCACAATTCCTGATTGGAATCACAATTCCTCTACTATGCCAGAATTAGACACTGAGGGCAGAATTCCAGTTTGGAATCAAAATTGCAGATCAAGGCTTGAGCTCACAATTCCAGTTTGGAATCACATGTTTATTTCTATATCACAATTCCTTTCTAAGCTCACAATTCCAGATTGGAATCACAATTCTTCTACTATGTCACAATTAGAGACTGAGGGTAGAATTCCTGTTTGGAATCTCAATTTCATTTGATATCACAAATCCAATCTGAACTCACAATTTCAGTTTGGAATCAAAATTGCAGATCATGGTTTGAGGTCCCAATTACAGTCTGCGGTGACAATTCCCGGAATGGATTTAAAATTGGAGTGCAAGGCTAGAGGTGACAATTCCACTATGGAATCACAATTGCATTTCAAAGCTCAGGGTCACAATTCCAGTCTGAGGTCACAATTGCAGTTTGGAATTACAATTGCAGATCAACGCATGAGCTCACAATTCCAGTTTGGAATCACAATTTCATTTCTATATCACAATTCCTTTCTAAGCTCACAATTCCTGATTGGAATGACAATTCCTCTACTATGTCACAATTAGAGACTGAGGGCAGAATTCCAATTTAGAATCCAATTGCAGATCAAGGCTTGATGTCAAAATTCCAGTCTGAGCTCACAATTCCAGTTTGGAATCAAAATTGTAGATCAAGGCTTGAGGTCCCAATTCCAGTTTGCTCTCAGAATTCCATTTTGGAATCACAATTGCAGTTCATGGCTAGAGGTCCCAATTCCACATTGGAATCACAATTGCAGTTCAAAGCGCAGGGTCACATTTCCAGTATGAGGTCACAATTCCAGTTTGGAATTACAATTGCAGATCAAGGCTTGAGCTCACAATTCCAGTTTGGAATCACAATTTCATTTCTATATCACAATTCCTTTCTAAGCTCACAATTCCTGATTGGAATCACAATTCCTCTACTATGTCACAATTAGAGACTGAGGGCAGAATTCCAATTTAGAATCCAATTGCAGATCAAGGCTTGATGTCAAAATTCCAATCTGAGCTCACAATTCCAGTTTGGAATCATAATTGCAGATCAAGGCTTGAGGTCCCAATTCCAGTCTGCTCTCACAATTCCATTTTGGAATCACAATTGCACTTCATGGCTAGAGGTCACAATTCCACATTGGAATCACAATTGCAGTTCAAAGCTCAGGATGACAATTCCAGTCTGAGGTCACAATTCCATTTTGGAATTACAATTGCAGATCAAGTCTTGAACTCACAATTCCAGTTTGGAATCACATGTTTATTTCTATATCACAATTCCTTTATAAGCTCACAATTCCTGATTGGAATCACAATTCCTCTACTATGCCAGAATTAGACACTGAGGGCAGAATTCCAGTTTGGAATCACAATTCCATTTGATGTCACAATTTCAGTCTGAACTCAAAATTCCAGTTTGGAATCAAAATTGCAGTTCATGGCTAGATGTCACAATTCCACTATGGAATCACAATAACATTTCAAACCTCAGGGTCACAATTCCAATCCAAGGTCAGAATTCCACTTTAGAATTAACATTGCATATAACGGCTTGAGCTGACAATTCCTGTTTGGAATCACTAGTACATTTCTACATGACAATTCCATTCTAAGCTTACAATTCCTGATTGGAATCACAATTCCACTACTATGTCACAATTAGAGACTGAGGGCAGAATTCCAGTTTGGAATCTAATTACAGATCAAGGCTTGATGGCAAAATTCCAGTCTGCGGTCACAATTCCAGTTTGGAATCAAAATTGCAGATCAAGGCTTGAGGTCCCAATTCCAGTCTGCTGTCACAATTCCAGTTTGGAATTACAATTGCAGATCAAGGCTTGAGCTCACAATTCCAGTTTGGAATCACAAGTTCATTTCTATATCACAATTCCATTCTAAGCTCACAATTCCTGATTGGAATCAGAATTCCTCTTCGATGTCACAATTAGAGACTGAGGGCAGAATTCCAGTTTGGAATCAAAATTGCAGATCAAGGCTTGGAGGTCCCAATTCCAGTCTGCGGTCACAATTCCGGATTGGAATGAGAATTGCAGTGCAAGGCTAGAGGACACAATTCCACTATGGAATCACAATTGCATTTCAAAGCTCAAGGTCACAATTCCAGTCTGAGGTCATAATTCCGATTTGGAATCACAATTTCATTGGAAGGGTTGAGCTCACCATTCCTGTTTGGAATCACAATTTCATTTCTATATCACAATTCCTTTCTAAGCTCACAATTCCTGATTGGATTCACAATTCCTCTTCGATGTCACAATTAGAGACTGAGGGCAGAATTCCAGTTTGGAATCACAATTCCATTTGATGTCACAATTCTAGTCTGAGCTCACAATTCCAGTTTGGAATCAAAATTGCAGATCAAGGCTTGAGGTCCCAATTCCAGTCTGCTGTCACAATTCCGGATTGGAATCACAATTGCAGTGAAAGGCTAGATGTCACATTTCCACTATGCATTCAGAAATGCAATTCAAAGCTAAGGGTCACAATTCCAGTCTGAGGTCACAATTCCAGTTTGGAATTACTATTGCAGATCAACGCTTGAGCTCACAATTCCAGTTTGGAATCACAATTTCATTTCTATATCACAATTCCTTTCTAAGCTCACAATTCCTGATTGGAATGACAATTCCTCTACTATGTCACAATTAGAGACTGAGGGCAGAATTCCAATTTAGAATCCAATTGCAGGTCAAGGCTTGATGTCACAATTCCAGTCTGAGCTCACAATTCCAGTTTGGAATCAAAATTGCAGATCAAGGCTTGAGGTCCCAATTCCAGTCTGCTCTCACAATTCCATTTTGGAATCACAATTGCAGTTCATGGCTAGAGGTCACAATTCCACATTGGAATCACAATTGCACTTCAAAGCTCAGGATCACAATTCAAGTCTGAGGTCACAATTGCAGTTTGGAATTACAATTACAGATCAAGGCTTGAGCTCACAATTCCAGTTTGGAATCACATGTTTATTTCTATATCACAATTCCTTTCTAAGCTCACAATTCCTGATTGGAATCACAATTCCTCTACTATGCCAGAATTAGACACTGAGGGCAGAATTCCAGTTTGGAATCAAAATTGCAGATCAAGGCTTGAGCTCACAATTCCAGTTTGGAATCACATGTTTATTTCTATATCACAATTCCTTTCTAAGCTCACAATTCCAGATTGGAATCACAATTCTTCTACTATGTCACAATTAGAGACTGAGGGTAGAATTCCTGTTTGGAATCTCAATTTCATTTGATATCACAAATCCAATCTGAACTCACAATTTCAGTTTGGAATCAAAATTGCAGATCATGGTTTGAGGTCCCAATTACAGTCTGCGGTGACAATTCCCGGAATGGATTTAAAATTGGAGTGCAAGGCTAGAGGTGACAATTCCACTATGGAATCACAATTGCATTTCAAAGCTCAGGGTCACAATTCCAGTCTGAGGTCACAATTGCAGTTTGGAATTACAATTGCAGATCAACGCATGAGCTCACAATTCCAGTTTGGAATCACAATTTCATTTCTATATCACAATTCCTTTCTAAGCTCACAATTCCTGATTGGAATGACAATTCCTCTACTATGTCACAATTAGAGACTGAGGGCAGAATTCCAATTTAGAATCCAATTGCAGATCAAGGCTTGATGTCAAAATTCCAGTCTGAGCTCACAATTCCAGTTTGGAATCAAAATTGTAGATCAAGGCTTGAGGTCCCAATTCCAGTTTGCTCTCAGAATTCCATTTT
This sequence comes from Sturnus vulgaris, assembly GCF_052056855.1. NCBI lineage: Eukaryota > Metazoa > Chordata > Aves > Passeriformes > Sturnidae > Sturnus > Sturnus vulgaris. Next base: position 1,424,669 of record NW_028276065.1, read on the forward strand.
GGAATCACAATTGCAGTTCATGGCTAGAGGTCCCAATTCCACATTGGAATCACAATTGCAGTTCAAAGCTCAGGATCACAATTCAAGTCTGAGGTCACAATTCCAGTTTGGAATTACAATTACAGATCAAGGCTTGAGCTCACAATTCCAGTTTGGAATCACATGTTTATTTCTATATCACAATTCCTTTCTAAGCTCACAATTCCTGATTGGAATCACAATTCCTCTACTATGCCAGAATTAGACACTGAGGGCAGAATTCCAGTTTGGAATCAAAATTGCAGATCAAGGTTTGAGGTCCCAATTACAGCCTGTGGTCACAATTCTGGTTTGGAATCACAAATGCAGTGCAAGTTTAGAGGTCACAATTCCACTATGGAATCACAATTGCATTTCAAAGCTCAAGGTCACAATTCCAGTCTGAGGATACAATTCCGGTTTACAATTACAATAGGAGATCAAGGCTTGAGCTCACAATTCCAGTTTGGAATCACAATTTCATTTCTATATCACAATTCCTTTCTAAGCTCACAATTCCTGATTGGATTCACAATTCCTCTTCGATGTCACAATTAGAGACTGAGGGCAGAATTCCAGTTTGGAATCAAAATTGCAGATCAAGGTTTGAGGTCCCAATTCCAGTCTGTGGTCACAATTCTGGTTTGGAATCAGAAATGCAGTGCAAGTTTAGAGGTCAAAATTCCACTATGGGATCACAATTGCAGTTCAAAGCTCAGGGTCACAATTCCAGTCTGAGGTCACAATTCCTGTCTGCAATTAGAATATCAGATCAAGGCTTGAGCTCACAATTCCAGTTTGGAATCACAATTGTACATCATGGCTTGAGGTCCCAATTCCAGTCTGCGGTGACAATTCCGGTTTGGAATCACAATTGCAGTGCAAGGCTAGAGGTCACAATTCCACTATGGAATCACAATTGCAGTTCAAAGCTCAGGGTCACAATTCCAGTCGGAGGTCACAATTCCTGTCTGCAATTAGAATATCAGATCAAGGCTTGAGCTCACAATTCCAGTTTGGAATCATAATTCCATTTGATGTCACAATTTCAGTCTGAGCTCCCAATTCCAGTTTGGAATCAAAATTGCAGATCAAGGCTTGAGGTCCCAATTCCAGTCTGCGTTCAAAATTCCAGTTTGGAATCACAATTGCAGTGCAAGGCTTGAGGTCACAATTCCACTATGGAATCAGAATTGCCGTTCAAAGCTCAGGGTCACAATTCCAGTCTGAGGTCACAATTCCGGTTTGCAATTACAATAGCAGATCAAGGCTTGAGCTCACAATTCCAGTTTGGAATCACAATTTCATTTCTATATCACAATTCCTTTCTAAGCTCACAATTCCTGATTGGATTCACAATTCCTCTTCGATGTCACAATTAGAGACTGAGGGCAGAATTCCAGTTTGGAATCAAAATTGCAGATCAAGGTTTGAGGTCCCAATTCCAGTCTGTGGTCACAATTCTGGTTTGGAATCAGAAATGCAGTGCAAGTTTAGAGGTCACAATTCCACTATGGGATCACAATTGCATTTCAAAGCTCATGGTAACAATTCCAGTCTGAGGTCATAATTCCGGTTTGGAATCACAATTTCATTGGAAGGCTTGAGCTCACCATTCCAGTTTGGAATCACAATTTCATTTCTATATCACAATTCCTTTATAAGCTCACAATTCCTGATTGGAATCAGAATTCCTCTACTATGCCACAATTAGAGACTGAGGGCAGAATTCCAGTTTGGAACCACAATTTCATTTGATGTCACAATTCCAGTCTGAGCTCACAATTCCAGCTTGGAATCAAAATTGTACATCATGGCTTGAGGTCCCAATTCCAGTCTGCGGTGACAATTCCGGTTTGGAATCACAATTGCAGTGCAAGGCTAGAGGTCACAATTCCACTATGGAATCACAATTGCAGTTCAAAGCTCAGGGTCACAATTCCAGTCTGAGGTCACAATTCCTGTCTGCAATTATAATATCAGATCAAGGCTTGAGCTCACAATTCCAGTTTGGAATCACAATTCCATTTGATGTCACAATTTCAGTCTGAGCTCACAATTCCAGTTTGGAATCAAAATTGCAGATCAAGGCTTGAGGTTCCAATTACCGTCTGTGGTCACAATTCCATTTTGGAATCACAATTGCAGCACAAGTCTTGATATCACATTTCAACTATGGAATGAGAAATGTAATTCAAAGCTCAGGGTCCCAATTCCAATCTGAGCTCCCAATTCCAGTTTGGAATCAAAATTGCAGATCAAGGCTTGAGGTCCCAATTCCAGTCTGCGTTCAAAATTCCAGTTTGGAATCACAATTGCAGTGCAAGGCTTGAGGTCACAATTCCACTATGGAATCACAATTGCCGTTCAAAGCTCAGGGTCACAATTCCAGTCTGAGGTCACAATTCCGGTTTGCAATTACAATAGCAGATCAAGGCTTGAGCTCACAATTCCAGTTTGGAATCACAATTTCATTTCTATATCACAATTCCTTACTGAGCTCACAATACATGTTTGGAATCACAATTCCACTTCTATGGCCCCATTCCAATCTGTGGTCACAATTCTGGTTTGGAATCACAATTACATCTCAAGGCTTGAGGTCAATATTCCAGTCTGAGATCACAATCCCGGTTTGGAATCACAATTGCCGTGCAAGGCTTGAGGTCACAATTCCATTATGGAATCACAATTGCAGTTCAAAGCGCAGGGTCACATTTCCAGTATGAGGTCACAATTCCAGTTTGGAATTACAATTGCAGATCAAGGCTTGAGCTCACAATTCCAGTTTGGAATCACAATTTCATTTCTATATCACAATTCCTTTCTAAGCTCACAATTCCTGATTGGAATCACAATTCCTCTACTATGTCACAATTAGAGACTGAGGGCAGAATTCCAATTTAGAATCCAATTGCAGATCAAGGCTTGATGTCAAAATTCCAATCTGAGCTCACAATTCCAGTTTGGAATCATAATTGCAGATCAAGGCTTGAGGTCCCAATTCCAGTCTGCTCTCACAATTCCATTTTGGAATCACAATTGCACTTCATGGCTAGAGGTCACAATTCCACATTGGAATCACAATTGCAGTTCAAAGCTCAGGATGACAATTCCAGTCTGAGGTCACAATTCCATTTTGGAATTACAATTGCAGATCAAGTCTTGAACTCACAATTCCAGTTTGGAATCACATGTTTATTTCTATATCACAATTCCTTTATAAGCTCACAATTCCTGATTGGAATCACAATTCCTCTACTATGCCAGAATTAGACACTGAGGGCAGAATTCCAGTTTGGAATCACAATTCCATTTGATGTCACAATTTCAGTCTGAACTCAAAATTCCAGTTTGGAATCAAAATTGCAGTTCATGGCTAGATGTCACAATTCCACTATGGAATCACAATAACATTTCAAACCTCAGGGTCACAATTCCAATCCAAGGTCAGAATTCCACTTTAGAATTAACATTGCATATAACGGCTTGAGCTGACAATTCCTGTTTGGAATCACTAGTACATTTCTACATGACAATTCCATTCTAAGCTTACAATTCCTGATTGGAATCACAATTCCACTACTATGTCACAATTAGAGACTGAGGGCAGAATTCCAGTTTGGAATCTAATTACAGATCAAGGCTTGATGGCAAAATTCCAGTCTGCGGTCACAATTCCAGTTTGGAATCAAAATTGCAGATCAAGGCTTGAGGTCCCAATTCCAGTCTGCTGTCACAATTCCAGTTTGGAATTACAATTGCAGATCAAGGCTTGAGCTCACAATTCCAGTTTGGAATCACAAGTTCATTTCTATATCACAATTCCATTCTAAGCTCACAATTCCTGATTGGAATCAGAATTCCTCTTCGATGTCACAATTAGAGACTGAGGGCAGAATTCCAGTTTGGAATCAAAATTGCAGATCAAGGCTTGGAGGTCCCAATTCCAGTCTGCGGTCACAATTCCGGATTGGAATGAGAATTGCAGTGCAAGGCTAGAGGACACAATTCCACTATGGAATCACAATTGCATTTCAAAGCTCAAGGTCACAATTCCAGTCTGAGGTCATAATTCCGATTTGGAATCACAATTTCATTGGAAGGGTTGAGCTCACCATTCCTGTTTGGAATCACAATTTCATTTCTATATCACAATTCCTTTCTAAGCTCACAATTCCTGATTGGATTCACAATTCCTCTTCGATGTCACAATTAGAGACTGAGGGCAGAATTCCAGTTTGGAATCACAATTCCATTTGATGTCACAATTTTAGTCTGAGCTCACAATTGCAGTTTGGAATCAAAATTGCAGATCAAGGCTTGAGGTCCCACTTCCAGTCTGCGGTCACAATTCCGGTTTGGAATCACAATTGCAGTGCACGGCTAGATGTCGCAATTCCACTATGGAATCACAATAACTTTTCAAACATCAGGGTCACAATTCCAGTCCAAGGTCAGAATTCCACTTTAGAATTAACATTGCATATAACGGCTTGAGCTGACAATTCCTGTTTGGAATCACTAGTTCATTTCTACATGACAATTCCATTCTAAGCTTACAATTCCTGATTGGAATCACAATTCCACTACTATGTCACAATTAGAGACTGAGGGCAGAATTCCAGTTTGGAATCAAAATTGCAGATCAAGGCTTGGAGGTCCCAATTCCAGTCTGCGGTCACAATTCCGGATTGGAATGAGAATTGCAGTGCAAGGCTAGAGGTCACAATTCCACTATGGAATCACAATTGCAGTTCAAAGCTCAGGGTCACAATTCCAATCTGAGGTCACAATTCCAGTTTGGAATTACAATTGCAGATCAAGGCTTGTGGTCCCAATTCCATTCTGAGCTCAAAATTCCGGTTTGGAATCACAACTGCAGTGAAAGGCTAGATGTCACATTTCCACTATGCATTCAGAAATGCAATTCAAAGCTCAGGGTCACATTTCCAGTCTGAGGTCACAATTGCAGTTTGGAATCAAAACTGCAGATCAAGGCTTGAGGTCCCAATTCCAGTTTGGAATCACAAGTTCATTTCTATATCACAATTCCTTTCTAAGCTCACAATTCCTGATTGGAATCACAATTCCTCTACTATGTCACAATTAGAGACTGAGGGCAGAATTCCAATTTAGAATCCAATTGCAGATCAAGGCTTGATGTCAAAATTCCAGTCTGAGCTCACAATTCCGGTTTGGAATCAAAATTGCAGATCAAGGCTTGAGGTCCCAATTCCAGTCTGCTCTCACAATTCCATTTTGGAATCACAATTGCAGTTCAAAGCTCAGGATCACAATTCAAGCCTGACGTCACAATTCCAGTTTGGAATTACAATTGCAGATCAAGGCTTGAGCTCACAATTCCAGTTTGGAATCACATGTTTATTTCTATATAACAATTCCTTTCTAAGCTCACAATTCCTGATTGGATTCACAATTCCTCTTCGATGTCATAATTAGAGACTGAGGGCAGAATTCCAGTTTGGAATCAAAATTGATGATCAAGGCTTGAGGTCCCAATTCCAGTCTGCTCTCACAATTCCATTTTGGAATCACAATTGCAGTGCAAGTTTAGAGGTGACAATTCCACTATGGAATCACAATTGCATTTCAAAGCTCATGGTCAAAATTCCAGTCTGAGGTCATAATTCCGGTTTGGAATTACAATTTCATTGGAAGGCATGAGCTCTCACCATTCCAGTTTGGAATCACAATTTCATTTCTATATCACAATTCCTTTCTAAGCTCACAATTCCTGATTGGAATCAGAATTCCTCTACTATGCCACAATTAGAGACTGAGGGCAGAATTCCAGTTTGGAACCACAATTTCATTTGATGTCACAATTCCAGTCTGAGCTCACAATTCCAGCTTGGAATCAAAATTGCACATCAAGGCTTGAGGTCCCAATTCTAGTCTGCGCTCAAAATTCCTGTTTGGATTCACAATTAAATTTCAAGTATTGAGGTCGCAATTTCAGTCTGAGGTCACAGTTGAGGTTTGGAATCAAAATTGCAGTGCAAGGCAAGAGGGCAGAATTCCAGTTTGGAATCAAAATTGCAGATCAAGGTTTGAGGTCCCAATTCCAGTCTGTGGTCACAATTCTGGTTTGGAATCAGAAATGCAGTGCAAGTTTAGAGGTCACAATTCCACTATGGGATCACAATTGCATTTCAAAGCTCATGGTAACAATTCCAGTCTGAGGTCATAATTCCGGTTTGGAATCACAATTTCATTGGACGGCTTGAGCTCACCATTCCAGTTTGGAATCACAATTTCATTTCTATATCACAATTCCATTCTAAGCTCACAATTCCTGATTGGAATCAGAATTCCTCTACTATGCCACAATTAGAGACTGAGGGCAGAATTCCAGTTTGGAACCACAATTCCATTTGATGTCACAATTCCAGTCTGAGCTCACAATTCCAGCTTGGAATCAAAATTGTACATCATGGCTTGAGGTCCCAATTCCAGTCTGCGGTGACAATTCCGGATTGGAATGAGAATTGCAGTGCAAGGCTAGAGGTCACAATTCCACTATGGAATCACAATTGCAGTTCATAGCTCAGGGTCACAATTCCAATCTGAGGTCACAATTCCAGTTTGGAATTACAATTGCAGATCAAGGCTTGAGCTCACAATTCCAGTTTGGGATCACAAATCCATTTTATGTCACAATTCCCGTCTGAGCTCAAAATTCCAGTTTGGAATCAAAATTGCAGATCAAGGCTTGTGGTCCCAATTCCAGTCTGAGCTCAAAATTCCGGTTTGGAATCACAACTGCAGTGAAAGGCTAGATGTCACATTTCCACTATGCATTCAGAAATGCAATTCAAAGCTAAGGGTCACAATTCCAGTCTGAGGTCACAATTCCAGTTTGGAATTACAATTGCAGATCAAGGCTTGAGGTCCCAATTCCAGTTTGCAATCACAGTTTCATTTCTATATCACAATTCCTTTCTAAGCTCACAATTCCTGATTGGAATCACAATTCCTCTACTATGTCACAATTAGAGACTGAGAGCAGAATTCCAGTTTGGAATCTCAATTTCATTTGATATCACAAATCCAATCTGAACTCACGATTTCAGTTTGGAATCAAAATTGCAGATCATGGTTTGAGGTCCCAATTACAGTCTGCGGTGACAATTCCCGGAATGGATTTAAATTTGGAGTGCAAGGCTAGAGGTGACTATTCCACTATGGAATCACAATTGCATTTCAAAGCTCAGGGTCACAATTCCAGTCTAAGGTCACAATTGCAGTTTGGAATTACAATTGCAGATCAACGCATGAGCTCACAATTCCAGTTTGGAATCACAATTTCATTTCTATATCACAATTCCTTTCTAAGTCACAATTCCTGATTGGAATGACAATTCCTCTACTATGTCACAATTAGAGACTGAGGGCAGAATTCCAATTTAGAATCCAATTGCAGATCAAGGCTTGATGTCAAAATTCCAGTCTGAGCTCACAATTCCAGTTTGGAATCAAAATTGTAGATCAAGGCTTGAGGTCCCAATTCCAGTTTGCTCTCAGAATTCCATTTTGGAATCACAATTGCAGTTCATGGCTAGAGGTCACAATTCCACTATGGAATCACAATTGCACTTCAAAGCTCAGGATCACAATTCAAGTCTGAGGTCAAAATTCCAGTTTGGAATTACAATTACAGATCAAGGCTTGAGCTCACAATTCCAGTTTGGAATCACATGTTTATTTCTATATCACAATTCCTTTCTAAGCTCACAATTCCTGATTGGAATCACAATTCCTCTACTATGCCAGAATTAGACACTGAGGGCAGAATTCCAGTTTGGAATCAAAATTGCAGATCAAGGTTTGAGGTCCCAATTACAGCCTGTGGTCACAATTCTGGTTTGGAATCACAAATGCAGTGCAAGTTTAGAGGTCACAATTCCACTATGGAATCACAATTGCATTTCAAAGCTCAAGGTCACAATTCCAGTCTGAGGTCACAATTCCGGTTTACAATTACAATAGCAGATCAAGGCTTGAGCTCACAATTCCAGTTTGGAATCACAATTTCATTTCTATATCACAATTCCTTTCTAAGCTCACAATTCCTGATTGGATTCACAATTCCTCTTCGATGTCACAATTAGAGACTGAGGGCAGAATTCCAGTTTGGAATCAAAATTGCAGATCAAGGTTTGAGGTCCCAATTCCAGTCTGTGGTCACAATTCTGGTTTGGAATCAGAAATGCAGTGCAAGTTTAGAGGTCACAATTCCACTATGGGATCACAATTGCATTTCAAAGCTCATGGTAACAATTCCAGTCTGAGGTCATAATTCCGGTTTGGAATCACAATTTCATTGTAAGGCTTGAGCTCACCATTCCAGTTTGGAATCACAAGTTCATTTCTATATCACAATTCCTTTATAAGCTCACAATTCCTGATTGGAATCAGAATTCCTCTACTATGCCACAATTAGAGACTGAGGGCAGAATTCCAGTTTGGAACCACAATTTCATTTGATGTCACAATTCCAGTCTGAGCTCACAATTCCAGCTTGGAATCAAAATTGTACATCATGGCTTGAGGTCCCAATTCCAGTCTGCGGTGACAATTCCGGTTTGGAATCACAATTGCAGTGCAAGGCTAGAGGTCACAATTCCACTATGGAATCACAATTGCAGTTCAAAGCTCAGGGTCACAATTCCAGTCTGAGGTCACAATTCCTGTCTGCAATTAGAATATCAGATCAAGGCTTGAGCTCACAATTCCAGTTTGGAATCACAATTCCATTTGATGTCACAATTTCAGTCTGAGCTCACAATTCCAGTTTGGAATCAAAATTGCAGATCAAGGCTTGAGGTTCCAATTACCGTCTGTGGTCACAATTCCCGATTGGAATCACAATTGCAGCGCAAGTCTTGATATCACATTTCAACTATGGAATGAGAAATGTAATTCAAAGCTCAGGGTCCCAATTCCAATCTGAGCTCCCAATTCCAGTTTGGAATCAAAATTGCAGATCAAGGCTTGAGGTCCCAATTCCAGTCTGCGTTCAAAATTCCAGTTTGGAATCACAATTGCAGTGCAAGGCTTGAGGTCACAATTCCACTATGGAATCAGAATTGCCGTTCAAAGCTCAGGGTCACAATTCCAGTCTGAGGTCACAATTCCGGTTTGCAATTACAATAGCAGATCAAGGCTTGAGCTCACAATTCCAGTTTGGAATCACAATTTCATTTCTATATCACAATTCCTTACTGAGCTCACAATACATGTTTGGAATCACAATTCCACTTCTATGGCCCCATTCCAATCTGTGGTCACAATTCTGGTTTGGAATCACAATTACATCTCAAGGCTTGAGGTCAATATTCCAGTCTGAGATCACAATCCCGGTTTGGAATCACAATTGCCGTGCAAGGCTTGAGGTCACAATTCCATTATGGAATCACAATTGCAGTTCAAAGCGCAGGGTCACATTTCCCGTATGAGGTCACAATTCCAGTTTGGAATTACAATTGCAGATCAAGGCTTGAGCTCACAATTCCAGTTTGGAATCACAATTTCATTTCTATATCACAATTCCTTTCTAAGCTCACAATTCCTGATTGGAATCACAATTCGTCTACTATGTCACAATTAGAGACTGAGGGCAGAATTCCAATTTAGAATCCAATTGCAGATCAAGGCTTGATGTCAAAATTCCAATCTGGGCTCACAATTCCAGTTTGGAATCATAATTGCAGATCAAGGCTTGAGGTCCCAATTCCAGTCTGCTCTCACAATTCCATTTTGGAATCACAATTGCAGTTCATGGCTAGATGTCACAATTCCACTATGGAATCACAATAACATTTCAAACCTCAGGGTCACAATTCCAATCCAAGGTCAGAATTCCACTTTAGAATTAACATTGCATATAACGGCTTGAGCTGACAATTCCTGTTTGGAATCACTAGTACATTTCTACATGACAATTCCATTCTAAGCTTACAATTCCTGATTGGAATCACAATTCCACTACTATGTCACAATTAGAGACTGAGGGCAGAATTCCAGTTTGGAATCAAAATTGCAGATCAAGGTTTGAGGTCCCAATTCCAGTCTGCGGTCACAATTCCGGATTGGAATGAGAATTGCAGTGCAAGGCTAGAGGACACAATTCCACTATGGAATCACAATTGCATTTCAAAGCTCAAGGTCACAATTCCAGTCTGAGGTCATAATTCCGATTTGGAATCACAATTTCATTGGAAGGGTTGAGCTCACCATTCCAGTTTGGAATCACAATTTCATTTCTATATCACAATTCCTTTCTAAGCTCACAATTCCTGATTGGATTCACAATTCCTCTTCGATGTCACAATTAGAGACTGAGGGCACAATTCCAGTTTGGAATCACAATTCCATTTGATGTCACAATTCTAGTCTGAGCTCACAATTCCAGTTTGGAATCAAAATTGCAGATCAAGGCTTGAGGTCCCACTTCCAGTCTGCGGTCACAATTCCGGTTTGGAATCACAATTGCAGTGCACGGCTAGATGTCACAATTCCACTATGGAATCACAATAACATTTCAAACATCAGGGTCACAATTCCAGTCCAAGGTCAGAATTCCACTTTAGAATTAACATTGCATATAACGGCTTGAGCTGACAATTCCTGTTTGGAATCACTAGTACATTTCTACATGACAATTCCATTCTAAGCTTACAATTCCTGATTGGAATCACAATTCCACTACTATGTCACAATTAGAGACTGAGGGCAGAATTCCAGTTTGGAATCAAAATTGCAGATCAAGGCTTGAGGTCCCAATTCCAGTCTGCGGTCACAATTCCGGATTGGAATGAGAATTGCAGTGCAAGGCTAGAGGACACAATTCCACTATGGAATCACAATTGCATTTCAAAGCTCAAGGTCACAATTCCAGTCTGAGGTCATAATTCCGATTTGGAATCACAATTTCATTGGAAGGGTTGAGCTCACCATTCCAGTTTGGAATCACAATTTCATTTCTATATCACAATTCCTTTCTAAGCTCACAATTCCTGATTGGATTCACAATTCCTCTTCGATGTCACAATTAGAGACTGAGGGCACAATTCCAGTTTGGAATCACAATTCCATTTGATGTCACAATTCTAGTCTGAGCTCACAATTGCAGTTTGGAATCAAAATTGCAGATCAAGGCTTGAGGTCCCACTTCCAGTCTGCGGTCACAATTCCGGTTTGGAATCACAATTGCAGTGCACGGCTAGATGTCACAATTCCATTATGGAATCACAATAACATTTCAAACCTCAGGGTCACAATTCCAGTCCAAGGTCAGAATTCCACTTTAGAATTAACATTGCATATAACGGCTTGAGCTGACAATTCCTGTTTGGAATCACTAGTTCATTTCTACATGACAATTCCATTCTAAGCTTACAATTCCTGATTGGAATCACAATTCCACTACTATGTCACAATTAGAGACTGAGGGCAGAATTCCAGTTTGGAATCAAAATTGCAGATCAAGGCTTGGAGGTCCCAATTCCAGTCTGCGGTCACAATTCCGGATTGGAATGAGAATTGCAGTGCAAGGCTAGAGGTCACAATTCCACTATGGAATCACAATTGCAGTTCAAAGCTCAGGGTCACAATTCCAATCTGAGGTCACAATTCCAGTTTGGAATTACAATTGCAGATCAAGGCTTGTGGTCCCAATTCCATTCTGAGCTCAAAATTCCGGTTTGGAATCACAACTGCAGTGAAAGGCTAGATGTCACATTTCCACTATGCATTCAGAAATGCAATTCAAAGCTCAGGGTCACATTTCCAGTCTGAGGTCACAATTGCAGTTTGGAATCAAAATTGCAGATCAAGGCTTGAGGTCCCAATTCCAGTTTGGAATCACAAGTTCATTTCTATATCACAATTCCTTTCTAAGCTCACAATTCCTGATTGGAATCACAATTCCTCTACTATGTCACAATTAGAGACTGAGGGCAGAATTCCAATTTAGAATCCAATTGCAGATCAAGGCTTGATGTCAAAATTCCAGTCTGAGCTCACAATCCCGGTTTGGAATCAAAATTGCACATCAAGGCTTGAGGTCCCAATTCCAGTCTGCTCTCACAATTCCATTTTGGAATCACAATTGCAGTTCATGGCTAGAGGTCACAATTCCACATTGGAATCACAATTGCAGTTCAAAGCTCAGGATCACAATTCAAGCCTGACGTCACAATTCCAGTTTGGAATTACAATTGCAGATCAAGGCTTGAGCTCACAATTCCAGTTTGGAATCACATGTTTATTTCTATATCACAATTCCTTTCTAAGCTCACAATTCCTGATTGGATTCACAATTCCTCTTCGATGTCATAATTAGAGACTGAGGGCAGAATTCCAGTTTGGAATCAAAATTGCAGATCAAGGTTTGAGGTCCCAATTCCAGTCTGCTCTCACAATTCCATTTTTGAATCACAATTGCAGTGCAAGTTTAGAGGTCACAATTCCACTATGGAATCACAATTGCATTTCAAAGCTCATGGTCAAAATTCCAGTCTGAGGTCATAATTCCGGTTTGGAATCACAATTTCATTGGAAGGCATGAGCTCTCACCATTCCAGTTTGGAATCACAATTTCATTTCTATATCACAATTCCTTTCTAAGCTCACAATTCCTGATTGGAATCAGAATTCCTCTACTATGCCACAATTAGAGACTGAGGGCAGAATTCCAGTTTGGAACCACAATTTCATTTGATGTCACAATTCCAGTCTGAGCTCACAATTCCAGCTTGGAATCAAAATTGCACATCAAGGCTTGAGGTCCCAATTCTAGTCTGCGCTCAAAATTCCTGTTTGGATTCACAATTAAATTTCAAGTATTGAGGTCGCAATTTCAGTCTGAGGTCACAGTTGAGGTTTGGAATCAAAATTGCAGTGCAAGGCAAGAGGTCACAATTCCACTATGGAATCACAATTGCAGTTCAAAGCTCAGGGTCACAATTCCAGTCTGAGGTCACAAGTCGGGTTTGGAATTACAATTGCAGATCAGGGCTTGAGCTCACAATTCCAGTTTGGAATCACAATTTCATTTCTATATCCCAATTCCTTTCTAAGCTCACAATTCCTGATTGGATTCACAATTCCTCTTCGATGTCACAATTAGAGACTGAGGGCAGAATTCCAGTTTGGAATCAAAATTGCAGATCAAGGCTTGATGTCAAAATTCCAGTCTGTGGTCACAATCCCGGTTTGGAATCAGAAATGCAGTGCAAGTTTAGAGGTCACAATTCCACTATGGGATCACAATTGCATTTCAAAGCTCATGGTAACAATTCCAGTCTGAGGTCATAATTCCGGTTTGGAATCACAATTTCATTGGAAGGCTTGAGCTCACCATTCCAGTTTGGAATCACAATTTCATTTCTATATCACAATTCCTTTATAAGCTCACAATTCCTGATTGGAATCAGAATTCCTCTACTATGCCACAATTAGAGACTGAGGGCAGAATTCCAGTTTGGAACCACAATTTCATTTGATGTCACAATTCCAGTCTGAGCTCACAATTCCAGCTTGGAATCAAAATTGTACATCATGGCTTGAGGTCCCAATTCCAGTCTGCGGTGACAATTCCGGTTTGGAATCACAATTGCAGTGCAAGGCTAGAGGTCACAATTCCACTATGGAATCACAATTGCAGTTCAAAGCTCAGGGTCACAATTCCAGTCTCAGGTCACAATTCCTGTCTGCAATTAGAATATCAGATCAAGGCTTGAGCTCACAATTCCAGTTTGGAATCACAATTCCATTTGATGTCACAATTTCAGTCTGAGCTCACAATTCCAGTTTGGAATCAAAATTGCAGATCAAGGCTTGAGGTTCCAATTACCGTCTGTGGTCACAATTCCCGATTGGAATCACAATTGCAGCGCAAGTCTTGATATCACATTTCAACTATGGAATGAGAATTGCCGTTCAAAGCTCAGGGTCACAATTCCAGTCTGAGGTCACAATTCCGGTTTGCAATTACAATAGCAGATCAAGGCTTGAGCTCACAATTCCAGTTTGGAATCACAATTCCATTTGATGTCACAATTTCAGTCTGAGCTCACAATTCCAGTTTGGAATCAAAATTGCAGATCAAGGCTTGAGGTTCCAATTACCGTCTGTGGTCACAATTCCCGATTGGAATCACAATTGCAGCGCAAGTCTTGATATCACATTTCAACTATGGAATGAGAATTGCCGTTCAAAGCTCAGGGTCACAATTCCAATCTGAGCTCCCAATTCCAGTTTGGAATCAAAATTCCAGATCAAGGCTTGAGGTCCCAATTCCAGTCTGCGTTCAAAATTCCAGTTTGGAATCACAATTGCAGTGCAAGGCTTGAGGTCACAATTCCACTATGGAATCAGAATTGCCGTTCAAAGCGCAGGGTCACATTTCCAGTATGAGGTCACAATTCCGGTTTGCAATTACAATAGCAGATCAAGGCTTGAGCTCACAATTCCAGTTTGGAATCACAATTTCATTTCTATATCACAATTCCTTACTGAGCTCACAATACATGTTTGGAATCACGATTCCACTTCTATGGCCCCATTCCAATCTGTGGTCACAATTCTGGTTTGGAATCAAAATTACATCTCAAGGCTTGAGGTCAATATTCCAGTCTGAGATCACAATCCCGGTTTGGAATCACAATTGCCGTGCAAGGCTTGAGGTCACAATTCCAGTTTGGAAGCACAATTTCATTTCTATATCACAATTCCTTTCTAAGGTCACAATTCCTGATTGGATTCACAATTCCTCTTCGATGTCACAATTAGAGACTGTGGGCAGAATTCCAGTTTGGAATCCAATTACAGATCAAGGCTTGATGTCAAAATTCCAGTCTGCGGTCACAATTCCAGTTTGGAATCAAAATTGCAGATCAAGGCTTGAGGTCCCAATTCCAGTCTGCTGTCACAATTCCAGTTTGGAATTACAATAGCAGATCAAGGCTTGAGCTCACAATTCCAGTTTGGAATCACAGGTTCATTTCTATATCACAATTCCTTTCTAAGCTCAAAATTCCTGATTGGAATCAGAATTCCTCTACTATGCCACAATTAGAGACTGAGGGCAGAATTCCAGTTTGGAACCACAATTCCATTTGATGTCACAATTCCAGTCTGAGCTCACAATTCCAGCTTGGAATCAAAATTGTACATCAAGGCTTGAGGTCCCAATTCCAGTCTGCGGTGACAATTCCGGTTCGGAATCACAATTGCAGTGCAAGGCTAGAGGTCACAATTCCACTATGGAATCACAATTGCAGTTCAAAGCTCAGGATGACAATTCCAGTCTGAGGTCACAATTCCATTTTGGAATTACAATTGCAGATCAAGTCTTGAACTCACAATTCCAGTTTGGAATCACAATTCCATTTGATGTCACAATTCTAGTCTGAGCTCACAATTCCAGTTTGGAATCAAAATTGCAGATCAAGGCTTGAGGTCCCACTTCCACTCTGCGGTCACAATTCCGGTTTGGAATCACAATTGCAGTGCACGGCTAGATGTCACAATTCCACTATGGAATCACAATAACTTTTCAAACATCAGGGTCGCAATTCCAGTCCAAGGTCAGAATTCCACTTTAGAATTAACATTGCATATAACGGCTTGAGCTGACAATTCCTGTTTGGAATCACTAGTTCATTTCTACATGACAATTCCATTCTAAGCTTACAATTCCTGATTGGAATCACAATTCCACTACTATGTCACAATTAGAGACTGAGGGCAGAATTCCAGTTTGGAATCAAAATTGCAGATCAAGGCTTGGAGGTCCCAATTCCAGTCTGCGGTCACAATTCCGGATTGGAATGAGAATTGCAGTGCAAGGCTAGAGGTCACAATTCCACTATGGAATCACAATTGCAGTTCAAAGCTCAGGGTCACAATTCCAATCTGAGGTCACAATTCCAGTTTGGAATTACAATTGCAGATCAAGGCTTGAGCTCACAATTCCAGTTTGGGATCACAAATCCATTTTATGTCACAATTCCAGTCTGAGCTCAAAATTCCAGTTTGGAATCAAAATTGCAGATCAAGGCTTGTGGTCCCAATTCCATTCTGAGCTCAAAATTCCGGTTTGGAATCACAACTGCAGTGAAAGGCTAGAGATCAAAATTTCGATATGGAATCACAATTGCAGTTCAAAGCTCAGGGTCACAATTGCAGTCTGAGGTCACAATTCCAATTTGGATTTACAATTGCAGATCACATCTTGACCTCACATCTCCAGTTTGGAGTCACAATTTCATTTCTATATCACTATTCCAGTGTGATCTCACAATACATGTTTGGAATCACACTTCCACTTCAATGTCCCCATTCCAGCCTGAGATCACAATTCTGGTTTGGAATCACAATTGCAGTGCAAGGCTAGAGGTCACAATTCCACTATGGAATCACAATTGCAGTTCAAAGCTCAGGGTCACAATTCCAGTCTGAGGTAATAATTCCGGTTTGGAATCACAATTTTATTGGAAGGCTTGAGCTCACAATTCCAGTTTGGAATCACAATTTCATTTCTATATCACAATTCCTTTCTAAGTACACAATTAGTGATTGGATTCACAATTCCTCTTCGATGTCACAATTAGAGACAGAGGGCAGAATTCCAGTTTGGAATCACAATTCCATTTGATGTCACAATTCCAGTTTGAGCTCACAATTCCAGTTTGGAACCAAAATTGCAGATGAAGGCTTGAGGTCCCAATTCCAGTCTGAGCTCAAAATTCCGGTTTGGAATCACAATTGAAGTTAAAGTCTAGATATAACATTTCCACTATGCATTCAGAAATGCAATTCAAAGCTCAGGGTCACAATTCCAGTCTGATGTCACAATTCCAGTTTGGAATTACATTTGCAGATCAAGGCTTGAGCTCACAATTCCAGTTTGGAATCACAATTCCACTTCTATGTCCCCATTCCAATGTGTGGTCACAATTCCGGTTTGGAATCAAAATTGCAGACGAAGGCTTGAGATCACAATTCCAGTTTGGAATCAAAATTGCAGATTAAGGCTTGAGGTTCCGATTACCGCCTGCGGTCACAATTCCGGATTGGAATCACAATTGCAGTGCAAGGCTTCATGTCACATTTCAACTATGGAATGAGAAATGTAATTCAAAGCTCAGGGTCACAATTCCAGTCTGAGGTCACAATTCCGGTTTGCAATTACAATAGCAAATCAAGGCTTGAGCTCACAATTCCAGTTTGGAATCACAATTTCATTTCTATATCACAATTCCTTGCTGAGCTCACAATACATGTTTGCAATCACAATTCCTCTTCTATATCCCCATTCAAATCTGAGATCACAATTCTGGTGTGGAATCACAATTGCAGTGCAAGTCTAGAGATCGAAATTTCGATATGTAATCACAATTCCCGTTCAAAGCTCAGTGTCACAATTCCAGTCTGAGGTCACAATTCCAGTTTGGAATTGCAATTGCAGATCAAGGCTTGAGCTCACAATTCCAGTTTGGAATCACAAGTTCATTTCTATATCACAATTCCTTTCTAAGCTCACAATTCCAGATGGGAATCACAATTCTTCTACTATGTCACAATTAGAGACTGAGGGCAGAATTCCAGTTTGGAATCACAATTCCATTTGATGTCACAATTTCAATCAGAGCTCACAATTCCAGTTTGGAATCACAATGGCATATCAAGTCTTGAGATTCCAATTACAATATGCGGTCGCAATTCCCGACTGAAACACAATTGCATTGCAAGGCTAGATGTCACATTTCCACTATGGAATCAGAAATGCAATCCAAAGCTCAGGGTCACAATTCCAGTCTGAGGTCACAATTCCAGTTTAGAATTACAGTTGCAGATCAGGGCTTGAGGTCACAATTCGAGTTTGGAATCACAATAACATTTTATGCCACAATTCCAGTCTGTGGTCACAATTGCAGTTTGGAATCACAATTTCTTTTTTATATCACAATTCCTTTCTAAGCACACAATTCCTGATTGGAATAACAATTCTGCTGCTATGTCACAATTAGAGACTGAGGGCAGAATTCCAGTTTGGAATCACAATTCCATTAGATGCCACAATTCCAGTTTCAGCTCACAATTCCAGTTTGGAATCACAATTGCAGATCAAGGCTTTAGGTCCCAGTTCCAGTCTGAGCTCAAAATTCCAGTTTGGAATGACAATTGCAGGTGAAGACTTGAGCTCACAATTCCTGTTTGGAATCACAATTTCATTTCTATATCGCAATTCCTTTCTAAGCTCACAATTCCTGATTGGAATCACAATTCCTCTACTATGTCACCATTAGAGACTGAGGGCAGAATTCCAGTTTGGAATCACAATTCCATTTTAAGTCACAATTTGAGTTTGAGCTCACAATTCCAGTTTGGAATCATAAGTTCATTTCTATATCACAATTCCTTTCTAAGCTCACAATTCCTGATTGGAATCACAATTGCTCTACTATGTCACAATTAGAGACTGAGGGCAGAATTCCAGTTTGGAATCACAATTCCATTTCATGTCATAATTCCAATCTGAACTCACAATTTCAGTCTGGAATCAAAATTGCAGATCAAGGCTTTAGGTCCCAATTCCAGTCTGAGCTCAAAATTCTGGTTTGGAATCAAAATTGCAGTGAAAGGCTAGATGTCACATTTCCACTATGCATTCAGAAATTAAATTCAAACTCAGGGTCACAATTCCAGTCAGAGGTCACAATTCCAGTTTCGTATTACAATTGGAAATCAAGGATTGACTTCACAATTCCGGTTTGGAATCACAATTTCATTTCTATATCATAATTATTTTCTAAGCTCACAATTCCTGATTGGAATCACAATTCCTCTACTATGTCACAATTAGAGACTGAGGGCAGAATTCCAGTTTGGAATCGCATTTCCATTTTATATCACAATTTAAATCTGAGCTCACAATTCCAGTTTGGAATCAAAATTGCAGATCAAGGCTTGAGATTCCAATTGTAGTCTGCGGTCAGAATTCCCGATTGGAATCACAATTGCAGTGCAAGGCTAGATGTCACATTTCCACTATGCATTCAGAAATGCAATTCAACGCTCAGGGTCACAATTCCAGTCTGAGGTCACAATTCCAGTTTGGAATTACAATTGCAGTGAAAGGCTTGGGCTCACAATTCCAGTTTGGAATCATAATTACACTACTATGTCTCAATTAGAGACTGAGGGCAGAATTCCAGTTTGGAATCACAATTCCATTTGATGTCACACTTCCAGTCTGAGGTAACAATTCTCGTTTGGAATCAAAATGGCAGATCAAGGTTTGAGGTCCCAATTCCAGTCAGCGTTCACAATTCCGGTTTGGAATCATAATTGCAGTGCAACGCTAGAGGTCACAATTCCACTATGCAATTACAACTGCAGTTGAAAGCTCAGGGTCACAATTCCAGTCTGAGGCCACAATTCCAGTTTGGAATCAAAATTGCAGATCATGGCTTTAGGTCCCAATTCTAGTCTGAGCTCAAAATTCCGGTTTGGAATCACAATTGCAGTGCAAGGCTAGAGGTCTCAATTCCACTATGGGCTCACAATTGCCGTTCAAAGCTCAGGGTCTCAATTCCAGTCTGAAGACACAATTCCGGTTTGCAATTGCAATAGCATATCAAGGCTTGAGCTCACAATTCCAGTTTGGAATCACAAGTTCATTTCTCTATCACAATTCCTTTCTAAGGTCACAATTCCTGATTGGAATCACAATTCCGCTGCTATGTCACAATTAGAGACTGAGGGCAGAATTCCAGTGTGGAATCACAATTCCATTTGATGTCACAATTCCAGTTTGAGCTCACAATTCCAGTTTGGAATCACAATTGCAGATCAAGGCTTGAGGTCCCAATTCCAGTCTGCTTTCAAAATTCCGGTTTGGAATCAGAATTGCAGTGAAAGGCTAGATGTCACATTTCCAATATGCATTCAGAAATTAAATTCAAAGCTCAGGGTCACAATTCCAGTCTGAGGTCACAATTCCAGTTTGGAATTACATTTGCAGATTAAGGCTTGAGCTCACAATTCCAGTTTGGAATCACAATTCCACTTCTATATCCCCATTCCAATGTGTGGTCACAATTCCGGATTGGAATCACAGTTCCATTTGATGTCATAATTCCAGTCCGAGGTCATAATTCCAGTTTGGAATTACAATTGCAGGTGAAGACTTGAGCTCACAATTCCAGTTTGGAATCACAATTCCATTTCATGTCATAATTCCAATCTGAACTCACAATTTCAGTCTGGAATCAAAGTTGCAGATCAAGGCTTTAGGTCCCAATTCCAGTCTGAGCTCAAAATTCCGGTTTGGAATCAAAATTGCAGTGAAAGGCTAGATGTCACATTTCCACTATGCATTCAGAAATTAAATTCAAAGCTCAGGGTCACAATTCCAGTCTGAGGTCACAATTCCAGTTTCGTATTACAATTGGAAATCAAGGATTGACTTCACAATTCCGGTTTGGAATCACAATTTCATTTCTATATCATAATTATTTTCTAAGCTCACAATTCCTGATTGGAATCACTATTCCTCTACTATGTCACAATTAGAGACTGAGGGCAGAATTCCAGTTTGGAATCGCATTTCCATTTTATATCACAATTTAAATCTGAGCTCACAATTCCAGTTTGGAATCAAAATTGCACATCAAGGCTTGTGATTCTAATTATAGTCTGCGGTCAGAATTCCCGATTGGAATCACAATTGCAGTGCAAGGCTAGATGTCACATTTCCACTATGCATTCAGAAATGCAATTCAACGCTCAGGGTCACAATTCCAGTCTGAGGTCACAATTCCAGTTTGGAATTACAATTGCAGTGAAAGGCTTGGGCTCACAATTCCAGTTTGGAATCACAATTACACTACTATGTCTCAATTAGAGACTGAGGGCAGAATTCCAGTTTGGAATCACAATTCCATTTGATGTCACACTTCCAGTCTGAGGTAACAATTCCCGTTTGGAATCAAAATGGCAGATCAAGGTTTGAGGTCCCAATTCCAGTCTGAGCTCAAAATTCCGGTTTGGAATCAGAATTGCAGTGAAAGGCTAGATGTCACATTTCCAATATGCATTCAGAAATGCAATTCAAAGCTCAGGGTCACAATTCCAGTCTGAGGTCACAATTCCAGTTTGGAATTACATTTGCAGATCAAGGCTTGAGCTCACAATTCCAGTTTGGAATCACAATTCCATTTCATGTCATAATTCCAATCTGAACTCACAATTTCAGTCTGGAATCAAAGTTGCAGATCAAGGCTTTAGGTCCCAATTCCAGTCTGAGCTCAAAATTCCGGTTTGGAATCAAAATTGCAGTGAAAGGCTAGATGTCACATTTCCACTATGCATTCAGAAATTAAATTCAAAGCTCAGGGTCACAATTCCAGTCTGAGGTCACAATTCCAGTTTCGTATTACAATTGGAAATCAAGGATTGACTTCACAATTCCGGTTTGGAATCACAATTTCATTTCTATATCATAATTATTTTCTAAGCTCACAATTCCTGATTGGAATCACTATTCCTCTACTATGTCACAATTAGAGACTGAGGGCAGAATTCCAGTTTGGAATCGCATTTCCATTTTATATCACAATTTAAATCTGAGCTCACAATTCCAGTTTGGAATCAAAATTGCACATCAAGGCTTGTGATTCTAATTATAGTCTGCGGTCAGAATTCCCGATTGGAATCAAAATTGCAGTGCAATGCTAGTTGTCACATTTCCACTATGCATTCAGAAATGCAATTCAACGCTCAGGGTCACAATTCCAGTCTGAGGTCACAATTCCAGTTTGGAATTACAATTGCAGTGAAAGGCTTGGGCTCACAATTCCAGTTTGGAATCACAATTACACTACTATGTCTCAATTAGAGACTGAGGGCAGAATTCCAGTTTGGGATCACAATTCCATTTGATGTCACACTTCCAGTCTGAGGTAACAATTCCCGTTTGGAATCAAAATTCCAGATCAAGGCTTGAGGTCCCAATTCTAGTCTGAGCTCAAAATTCCGGTTTGGAATCACAATTGCAGTGCAAGGCTAGAGGTCTCAATTCCACTATGGGCTCACAATTGCCGTTCAAAGCTCAGGGTCTCAATTCCAGTCTGAAGACACAATTCCGGTTTGCAATTACAATAGCATATCAAGGCTTGAGCTCACAATTCCAGTTTGGAATCACAAGTTCATTTCTCTATCACAATTCCTTTCTAAGCTCACAATTCCTGATTGGAATCACAATTCCTCTACTATGTCACAATTAGAGACTGAGGGCAGAATTCCAGTGTGGAATCACAATTCCATTTGATGTCACAATTCCAGTTTGAGCTCACAATTCCAGTTTGGAATCAAAATTGCAGATCAAGGCTT
This sequence comes from Sturnus vulgaris, assembly GCF_052056855.1. Classification (NCBI taxonomy): domain Eukaryota; kingdom Metazoa; phylum Chordata; class Aves; order Passeriformes; family Sturnidae; genus Sturnus; species Sturnus vulgaris. Next base: position 1,447,115 of record NW_028276065.1, read on the forward strand.
GAGGTCCCAATTCCAGTCTGCTTTCAAAATTCCGGTTTGGAATCAGAATTGCAGTGAACGGCTAGATGTCACATTTCCAATATGCATTCAGAAATTAAATTCAAAGCTCAGGGTCACAATTCCAGTCTGAGGTTACAATTCCAGTTTGGAATTACAGTTGCAGATCAAGGCTTGAGCTCACAATTCAAGTTTGGAATCACAATATCATTTTATGCCAGAATTCCAGTCTGAGATCACAATTGCAGATTGGAATTACAATTGTAGATCAAGGCTTGAGGTCACAATTCCAGTTTGGAATCACAAGTTCATTTCTATATCACAATTCCTTTATAAGCTCACAATTCCTGATTGGAATCACAATTGCTCGACTATGTCACAATTAGAGACTGAGGGCAGAATTCCAGTTTGGAATCACAATTCCATTTGATGTCACAATTCCAGTCTGAGCTCAAAATTCCAGTTTGGAATCAAAATGGCAGATCAAGGCTTGAGGTCCCAATTCCAGTCTGCGGTGACAATTCCGGTTTGGAATGACAATTGCAGTGCAAGGCTTGAGCTCACAATTCCACTATGGAATCACAATTGCAGTTCAAAGCTCAGGGTCACAATTCCAGTCTGAGGTCACAATTCCAGTTTGGAATTACAATTACAGATCAAGGCTTCAGCTCACAATTCCACTTTGGAATCACAATTTCATTTCTATATCACAATTCCTTTCTAAGCTCACAATTCCTGACTGGAATCACAATTCCTCTACCATGTCTGAATTAGAGACTGAGGGCAGTATTCCAGTTTGGATCACAATTCCATTTTAAGTCACAATTTCAGTTTGAGGTTACAATTCCAGTTTGGAATCATAAGTTCATTTCTATATCACACTTCCTTGCTGAGCTCACAATACATGTTTGGAATCACAATTCCACTTCTATGGCCCCATCCCAATTTGAGATCACAATTCTGGTTTGGAATCACAATTGCAGTGCAAGGCTAGAGATCAAAAGTTCCGTATGGAATCACAATTGCAGTTCAAAGCTCAGGGTCACAATTCCAGTCTGAGGTCACAATTCCAGTTTGGAATTACAATTTCATTTCTATATCACAATTCCTTTCTAAGCACAGAATTCCTGATTGGAATCACAATTCCGCTGCTATGTCACAATTAGAGACTGAGGGCAGAATTCCAGTTTGGAATCACAATTCCATTTCTATATGACAATTCCTTTCTAAGATCACAATTCCTTATTAGAATCACAATTCCTCTATTATGTCACAATTAGAGACTGAGGGCAGAATTCCAGTTTGGAATCAAAATTGCACATGAAGGCTTGAGATTCCAATTACAGGCTGCGGTCACAATTCCCGTTTGGAAACACAATTGCAGTGCAAGGCTAGATGTCACCATTCCACTATGGAATCACAATTGCGGTTCAAAGGTTAGGGTCAAAATTCCAGTCGAAGGTCACAATTCCAGTTTGGAATTACAATTACAGATCAAAGCTTGAGCTCACCATTCCAGTTTCGAACGACATGTTCATTTCTACATCACAATTCCTTTCTAAGCTCACAATTTCTGATTGGAATGACAATTCCGCATCTATGTCACAATTAAAGACTGAGAGCAGAATTCCAGTTTGGAATTACAATTCCATTAGATGTCACAATTCCAGTCTGAGCTCACAATTCCAGTTTGGAATCACAATTTCATTTCTATATCACAATTCCTTTCTAAGCTCACAATTCCTGATTGGAATCATAATTCTTCTACTATATCCCCATTCCAATCTGTGGTCAAAATTCCGGTTTGGAATCACCGTTCCATTTGATGTCTCAATTTCAGTCTGAGCTCACAATTGCAGTTTGGAATCAAAATTCCAGATGATGTCTTGAGGTCCCTATTACCTTCTGAGGTCACAATTCAGGTTTGGAATTAGAATTACAGATCAAGGCTTGAGGTCACAATTCCATTATGGAATCACAAATGCTGTTCAACGGTCAGGGTCACAATTCCAGTCTTAGGTCACAATTCCAGTTTGGAATTACAATTGCAGATCAAGGTTTGAGCTCACAATTCCTGTTTGGAATCACAATTTCATTTCTATATCACAATTCCTTTCTAAGCCCACAATTCCTGATTGGAATCACAATTCCTCTACTATATCACAATTAGAGACTGTGGGCAGAATTCCAGTTTGGAATCACAATTCCATTTGATGTCACAATTCCAGTCTGAGCTCAAAATTCCAGTTTGGAATCAAAATGGCAGATCAAGGCTTGAGGTCCCAATTCCAGTCTGCGGTGACAATTCCGGTTTGGAATGACAATTGCAGTGCAAGGCTTGAGCTCACAATTCCACTATGGAATCACAATTGCAGTTCAAAGCTCAGGGTCACAATTCCAGTCTGAGGTCACAATTCCAGTTTGGAATTACAATTACAGATCAAGGCTTCAGCTCACAATTCCACTTTGGAATCACAATTTCATTTCTATATCACAATTCCTTTCTAAGCTCACAATTCCTGACTGGAATCACAATTCCTCTACCATGTCTGAATTAGAGACTGAGGGCAGTATTCCAGTTTGGATCACAATTCCATTTTAAGTCACAATTTCAGTTTGAGGTTACAATTCCAGTTTGGAATCATAAGTTCATTTCTATATCACACTTCCTTGCTGAGCTCACAATACATGTTTGGAATCACAATTCCACTTCTATGGCCCCATCCCAATTTGAGATCACAATTCTGGTTTGGAATCACAATTGCAGTGCAAGGCTAGAGATCAAAAGTTCCGTATGGAATCACAATTGCAGTTCAAAGCTCAGGGTCACAATTCCAGTCTGAGGTCACAATTCCAGTTTGGAATTACAATTTCATTTCTATATCACAATTCCTTTCTAAGCACAGAATTCCTGATTGGAATCACAATTCCGCTGCTATGTCACAATTAGAGACTGAGGGCAGAATTCCAGTTTGGAATCACAATTCCATTTCTATATGACAATTCCTTTCTAAGATCACAATTCCTTATTAGAATCACAATTCCTCTATTATGTCACAATTAGAGACTGAGGGCAGAATTCCAGTTTGGAATCAAAATTGCACATGAAGGCTTGAGATTCCAATTACAGGCTGCGGTCACAATTCCCGTTTGGAAACACAATTGCAGTGCAAGGCTAGATGTCACCATTCCACTATGGAATCACAATTGCGGTTCAAAGGTTAGGGTCAAAATTCCAGTCGAAGGTCACAATTCCAGTTTGGAATTACAATTACAGATCAAAGCTTGAGCTCACCATTCCAGTTTCGAACGACATGTTCATTTCTACATCACAATTCCTTTCTAAGCTCACAATTTCTGATTGGAATGACAATTCCGCATCTATGTCACAATTAAAGACTGAGAGCAGAATTCCAGTTTGGAATTACAATTCCATTAGATGTCACAATTCCAGTCTGAGCTCACAATTCCAGTTTGGAATCACAATTTCATTTCTATATCACAATTCCTTTCTAAGCTCACAATTCCTGATTGGAATCATAATTCTTCTACTATATCCCCATTCCAATCTGTGGTCAAAATTCCGGTTTGGAATCACCGTTCCATTTGATGTCTCAATTTCAGTCTGAGCTCACAATTGCAGTTTGGAATCAAAATTCCAGATGATGTCTTGAGGTCCCTATTACCTTCTGAGGTCACAATTCAGGTTTGGAATTAGAATTACAGATCAAGGCTTGAGGTCACAATTCCATTATGGAATCACAAATGCTGTTCAACGGTCAGGGTCACAATTCCAGTCTTAGGTCACAATTCCAGTTTGGAATTACAATTGCAGATCAAGGTTTGAGCTCACAATTCCTGTTTGGAATCACAATTTCATTTCTATATCACAATTCCTTTCTAAGCCCACAATTCCTGATTGGAATCACAATTCCTCTACTATATCACAATTAGAGACTGTGGGCAGAATTCCAGTTTGGAATCACAATTCCATTTGATATGACAATTCCTATCTGAGCTCACAATTCCAGTTTGGAATCACAATTATATTTCAAGTCTTGAGGTCAAAATTCCAGTCTGAGATCACAATCCCGGTTTGGACTCAAAATTGCAGTGCAAGGCTAGAGGTCAAAATTCCACTATGGAATCACAATTGCAGTTCAAAGCTCAGGGTCACAATTCAAATCTGAGGTCACAATTCCAGTTTGGATTTACAATTGCAGATCAAGGCTTGAGCTCACAATTCCAGATTGGAATTACAAGTTCATTTCTGTATCACAATTCTTTTCTAAGCTCACAATTCCTGATTGGAATCACAATTCCTCTTCTATGTCACAATTAGAGACTGAGGGCAGAATTCCAGTTTGGAATCACAATTCCATTTTATGTCACAATTTCAATCTGAGCTCACAATTCCAGTTTGGCATCACAATTGGAGTGCAAGTCTAGAGGTCACAATTCCAGTCGGCGGTCACAATTCCGGCTTGGAGTCAAAATTGCAGTGCAAGGCTAGAGGTCACATTTCCACTATGCATTCAGAAATGCAATTCAAAGCTTAGGGTCACAATTGCAGTCTGAGCTCACAATTCCAGTTTGGAATCAAAATACCACATCAAGGCTTGAAGTCCGAATGCAAATCTGCGTTCTCAATTCCAGATTGCAATCTCAATTGGAGTGCAAGGCTAGAGGTCACAATTCCTCTATGGAATCACAATTGCAGTTCAAAGATCAGGGTCACAATTGCAGTCTGAGGTCACAATTCCAGATTGGAATTGCAATTGCAAATCCAGGCCTGATCTCAAAATTCCTGTTTGGAATCACAATTTCATTTCTATATCACAATTACTTACTGCGCTCAAAATACCTGTTTGGAACCACAATTCCATTTGATGCCACAATTCCAGTCTGAGCTCACAATTCCAGTTTGGAATGACAATTGCAGTGCAAGTTTAGAGGTCACAATTCTACTATGGAATCACAATTGCATTTCAAAGCTCAGGGTCACAATTCCAGTCTGAGCTCTCAATTCCAGTTTGGAATCACAATTGCAGTGCAAGGCTAGAGGTCACAATTCCACTATGGAATCAAAATTGCAGTTCAAAGCCCAGGGTCACAATTCCAGTATCAGGTCAGAATTCCAGTTTGGAATGACAATTCCAGTGCTAGGCTAGAGGTCACAATTCCACTATGGAATCACAATTGCACTTCAAAATCAGGGTCACAATTGCAGTCTGAGGTCACAATTCCAATTTGGATTTACAATTGCAGATCACATCTTGACCTCACATCTCCAGTTTGGAATCACAATTTCATTTCTATATCACTATTCCAGTGTGATCTCACAATACATGTTTGGAATCACACTTCCACTTCAATGTCCCCTTTCCAATATGAGATCACAATTCTGGTTTGGAATCACAATTGCAGTGCAAGGCTAGAGATCAAAATTTCGATATGGAATCACAATTACAGTTCAAAGCTCTGGGTCACAATTCCAGTCTGAGATCACAATTCCAGATTGGAATTACAATTGCAGATCAAGGCTTGAGCTCACAATTCCAGTTTGGAATCACAAATTGATTTCTATATCACAATTCCAGACTGAGCTCAAAATACCTGTTTGGAATCACAATTCCAATTCTATGTCAGAATTAGAGACTGAGGGCAGTATTCCAGTTTGCAATCCCAATTACAGTTGATGTCACAATTCCAGTCTGAGCTCACAATTCCAGTTTGGAATCACCATTGCAGTGCAAGACTAGAGGTCACAATTCCACTATGGAATCACAATTGCACTTCAAAAATCAGGGTCACAATTGCAGTCTGAGATCACAATTCCAGTTTGGAATTACAATTGCAGATCAAGGCTTGAGCTCACAATGCCAATTTGGAATCACAATTTCATTTCTATATCGGAAGTCCAGACTGAAATCACAATGCACATTTGGAATCACAATTCCACTTCTATGTCACAATTAGAGACTGAGGGTACAATTCCAGTTTGGAATTACAACTCCATTTGATATCACAATTCCAGTCTGAGATCACAATTCCAGTTTGGAATCAAAATTTCAGATCAAGGCTTGAGTTCCCAATCCCACTCATTGGTCAGAATTCTGGTTTGGAATCAGAATTGCAGTGCATGACTAGAGGTCACAATTTTACCATGGAATCACAATTGTAGTTCAAAGCTCTGTGTTACAATTCCAGTCTGAGGTCACAATTCCAGTTTTGAATTAAAATAGCAGATCAAGGCTTGAGCTCAGAAATCCAGTTTGGAATGACAATTTCATTTCTATATCACAATTCCAGACTGAGCTCAAAATACCTGTTTGGAATCACAATTCCACTTCTATGTCATAATTAGAGACTGAGGGCAGTATTCCAGTTTGGAATCCCAATTACAGTTGATGTCACAATTCCAATCTCAGCTCACAATTCCAATTTGGAATCACAATTGCAGTGCAAGGCTAGAGGTCACAATACCACTATGGAGTCACAATTGCACTTCAAAGCTGCGAGTCACAATTCCAGTCTGCGGACACAATTCCGCTTTGGAATCACAATTGCAGTGCAAAGCTTGACGTCCCCATTCCAGTCTCTGGTCACATTTCCAGTTTGGAATCACAATTGCAGTGCAAGGCTAGAGGACACAATTCCACTATGGAATCACAATTGCAGTTCAAAGCTCCGGGTTACAATTCCAGTTTGAGGTCACAATTCCAGGTTGGAATTGCAATTGCAGATCAAGGCTTGAGCTCACAATTCCTGATTGGAATCACAATTTCATTTCTATTTCACAATACCATACTGAGCTCACAATACCTGTTTGGAATCGCAATTCCTCTTCGATGTCACAATTAGAGACTGAGGGCAGTATTCCAGTTTGGAATCCCAATTACAGTTGATGTCACAATTCCAGTCTGAGCTCACAATTCCTGTTTGGAATTACAATTGCAGATCAAGGCTTGAGCTCAAAATTCCTGTTTGGAATCACAATTTCATTTCTATATCACAATTTCGGACTGCGCTCAAAATACCTGATTGGAATCACAATTCCACTTCTATGTCACAATTACAGACTGAGGACAGAATTCCAGTGTGGAATCAAAATTCCATTTTATGTCGCAATTCCAGTCTGAAGTCACAATTCCAGTCTGGAATCACGATTCCAGTTTGAGGTCGCAATTCCATTCTGGGATGACAATTCCGGTTCGGAATCACAAATCCAGCGGGAATCACAATTCCATTTCAGAATCACAATTCCATTTCAGAATCACAATTCCAGTTCGGTATTACAATTCCATTTCGAAATTACATTTCCAGCCTGAGCTCACAATTCCAGTTTGGAATCACAATTGCACATCAAGTCTTGAGGTCCCAATTCTAGTCTGCGCTCAAAATTCCTGTTTGGATTCACAATTAAATTTCAAGGATTGAGGTCGCAATTTCAGTCTGAGGTCACAGTTGAGGTTTGGAATCAAAATTGCAGTGCAAGGCAAGAGGTCACAATTCCACTATGGAATCACAATTGCAGTTCAAAGCTCAGGGTAACGATTCCAGTCTGAGGTCACAAGTCGGGTTTGGAATTACAATTGCAGATCAGGGCTTGAGCTTACAATTCCAGTTTGGAATAACAATTCCATTTGATATCACAATTCCAGTCTGCGGACACAATTCCGCTTTGGAATCACAATTGCAGTGCAAAGCTTGATGTCCCCATTCCAGTCTGTGGTCACAATTCCAGTTTGGAATCACAATTGCAGTGCATGGCTAGAGGTCACAATTCCACTATGGAACCACAATTGCAGTTCAACGCTCCGGGTAACAATTCCAGTCTGAGGTCACAATTCCAGATTGGAATTACAATTGTAGATCAAGGCTTGAGCTCACAATTCCAGTTTGGAATCTCAATTTCATTTCTATATCACAATTCCAGTCTGAGCTCAAAATACGTGTTTGGAACCACAATTCCAATTCTATGTCAGAATTAGAGACTGAGGGCAGTATTCCACTTTTGAATCCCAATTACAGTTGATGTCACAATTCCAGTCTGAGCTCACAATACCTGTTTGGAATCACAATTGCAGTGCAAGGCTTGAGGTCACAATTCCTCTATGGAATCACAATTGCAGTTCAAAGATCAGGGTCACAATTCCAGTCTGAGGTCACAATTCCAGTTTGGAATTACAGTTGCAGATCAAGGCTTGAGCTCACAATTCCAGTTTGGAATCACAAGTTCATTTCTATGTCACAATTCCATTCTAAGCTCACAATTCCTTATTAGAATCACAAATCCTCTACTATGTTACAATTAGAGACGGAGGGCAGAATTCCAGTTTGGAATCACAATTCCATTTGATGTCATAATTCCAGTCTGAGCTCACAATTCCAGTTTGGAATCAAAATGGCAGATCAAGGCTTGAGGTCCCAATTCCAGTCTGCGGTCACAATTCCAGTTTGGAATCACAATTGCATTGCACGGCTAGAGGTCACAATTCCACTATGCAATCACAATTGCCGTTCAAAGATCAGGGTCACAATTCCAGTCTGAGGCCACAATTGCAGTTTGTATTTACAATTACAGATCAAGGCTTGAGCTCACAATTCCAGTTTGGAATCACAAGTTCATTTCTATATCACAATTCCTTTCTAAGCTCACAATTCCTGATTGGAATCACAATTCCTCTACTATGTCAAAATTAGAGACTGAGGGCAGAATTCCAGTATGGAACCAAAATTGGAGATCAAGGTTTGAGGTCCCAATTCCAGTTTGTGGTCACAATTCCGGTTTGGAATCACAAATGCAGTGCAAGTTTAGAGGTCACAATTCCACTATGGAATCACAATTGCATTTCAAAGCTCAAGATCCCAATTCCAGTCTGCGGTCACAATTCCATTTTGGAATCACAATTGAATTGCACGGCTAGAGGTCACAATTCCACCAAGCAATCACAATTGCCGTTCAAAGATCAGGGTCACAATTCCAGTCTGAGGTCACAATTGCAGTTTGTATTTACAATTACAGATCAAGGCTTGAGCTCACAATTCCAGTTTGGAATCACAAGTTCATTTCTATATCACAATTCCTTTCTAAGCTCACAATTCCTGATTGGAATCACAATTCCTCTACTATGTCACAATTAGAGACTGAGTGCAGAATTCCAGTTTGGAATCACAATTCCATTTGATGTCACAATTCCAGTCTGAGCTCACAATTCCAGTTTGGAATCAAAATTGCACATCAAGGCTTGAGATTCCAATTACAGGCTGCGGTCACAATTCCCGACTGAAACACAATTGCAGTGAAAGGCTAGATGTCACATTTCCACTATGGAATCAGAAATGCAATCCAAAGCTCAGGGTCACAATTCCAGTCTGAGGTCACAATTCCAGTTTGGAATTACAGTTGCAGATCAAGGCTTGAAGGCACAATTCGAGTTTGGAATCACAATAACATTTTATGCCACAATTCCAGTGTGAGGTCACAATTCCAGTTTGGAATTACAATAGGAGATCAAGGCTTGAGCTCACAATTCCAGTTTGGAATCACAAGTTCATTTCTATATCACAATTCCTTTCTAAGGTCACAATTCCTGATTGGAATCACAATTCCTCTTCGATGTCACAATTAGAGACTGAGGGCAGAATTCCAGTTTGGAATCACAATTCCATTTGATGTCACAATTTCAATCAGAGCTCACAATTCCAGTTTGGAATCAAAATTGCAGATCAAGGCTTTAGGTCCCAATTCCAGTCTGAGCTCAAAATTCCGGTTTGGAATCAAAATTGCAGTGAAAGGCTAGATGTCACATTTCCACTATGCATTCAGAAATGTAATTCAAAGCTCAGGGTCACAATTCCAGTCTAAGGTCACAATTCCAGTTTGGAATTAGAGTTGCAGATGAAGGCTTGAGTTCACAATTCAAGTTTGGAATCACAATACCATTTTATGTCACAATTCCAGTCTGAGGTCACAATTCCAGATTGGAATTACAATTGCACATCAAGGCTTGAGCTCACAATTCCAGTTTGGAATCACAAGTTCATTTCTATATCACAATTCCTTTCTAAGGACACAATTCCTGATTGGAATCACAATTTCTCTACTATGTCACAATTAGAGACTGAGGGCAGAATTCCAGTTTAGAATCCAATTGCAGATCAAGGCTTGATGTCAAAATTCCAATCTGAGCTCACAATTACGGTTTGGAATCAAAATTGCAGATCAAGGCTTGAGGTCCCAATTCCAGTCTGTTGTCACAATTCCATTTAGGAATCACAATTGCAGTTCATGGCTAGAGGTCACAATTCAACATTGGAATCACAATTGCAGTTCAAAGCTCAGGGTCACAATTCCAGTCTGAGGTCAAAATTCCAGTTTGGAATTACAATTGCAGATCAAGGCTTGAGCTCACAATTCCTGATTGGAATCACAATTCTAATTCTTGTCAGAATTAGAGACTGAGGGCAGTATTCCAGTTTGGAATCCCAATTACAGTTGATGTCACAATTCCAGTCTGAGCTCACAATTCCTGTTTGGAATCGCAATCGCAGTGCATGGCTAGAGGTCACAATTCCACTATGGAATCGCAATTGCAGTTCAAAGCTCAGGGTCACAATTCCAGTCTGAGGTCACAATTCCAGTTTGGTATTACAATTGCAGATCAAGGCTTGAGCTCACAATTCCTGTTTGGAATCACAATTTCATTTCTATATCACAATTTCGGACTGCGCTCAAAATACCTGATTGGAATCACAATTCCACTTCTATGTCACAATTACAGACTGAGGACAGAATTCCAGTGTGGAATCAAAATTCCATTTTATGTCGCAATTCCAGTCTGAAGTCACAATTCCAGTCTGGAATCACGATTCCAGTTTGAGGTCGCAATTCCATTCTGGGATGACAATTCCGGTTCGGAATCACAAATCCAGCGGGAATCACAATTCCATTTCAGAATCACAATTCCATTTCAGAATCACAATTCCAGTTCGGTATTACAATTCCATTTCGAAATTACATTTCCAGCCTGAGCTCACAATTCCAGTTTGGAATCACAATTGCACATCAAGTCTTGAGGTCCCAATTCTAGTCTGCGCTCAAAATTCCTGTTTGGATTCACAATTAAATTTCAAGGATTGAGGTCGCAATTTCAGTCTGAGGTCACAGTTGAGGTTTGGAATCAAAATTGCAGTGCAAGGCAAGAGGTCACAATTCCACTATGGAATCACAATTGCAGTTCAAAGCTCAGGGTAACGATTCCAGTCTGAGGTCACAAGTCGGGTTTGCAATTACAATTGCAGATCAGGGCTTGAGCTTACAATTCCAGTTTGGAATAACAATTCCATTTGATATCACAATTCCAGTCTGCGGACACAATTCCGCTTTGGAATCACAATTGCAGTGCAAAGCTTGATGTCCCCATTCCAGTCTGTGGTCACAATTCCAGTTTGGAATCACAATTGCAGTGCATGGCTAGAGGTCACAATTCCACTATGGAACCACAATTGCAGTTCAACGCTCCGGGTAACAATTCCAGTCTGAGGTCACAATTCCAGATTGGAATTACAATTGTAGATCAAGGCTTGAGCTCACAATTCCAGTTTGGAATCTCAATTTCATTTCTATATCACAATTCCAGTCTGAGCTCAAAATACGTGTTTGGAACCACAATTCCAATTCTATGTCAGAATTAGAGACTGAGGGCAGTATTCCACTTTTGAATCCCAATTACAGTTGATGTCACAATTCCAGTCTGAGCTCACAATACCTGTTTGGAATCACAATTGCAGTGCAAGGCTTGAGGTCACAATTCCTCTATGGAATCACAATTGCAGTTCAAAGATCAGGGTCACAATTCCAGTCTGAGGTCACAATTCCACTACGGAATTACAATTGTAGATCAAGGCTTGAGCTCAAAATTCCAGTTTGGAATCACAAATGCAGTGCAAGTTTAGAGGTCACAATTCCACTATGGAATCACAATTGCATTTCAAAGCTCAAGGTCCCAATTCCAGTCTGAGGTCATAATTCCGGTTTGGAATCACAATTTCATTGGAAGGCTTGAGCTCACAATTCCAGTTTGGAATCAGAATTTCATTTCTACATGACAATTCCATTCTAAGCTCACAATTCCTGATTGGAATCACAATTCCTCTTCGATGTCACAATTAGAGACAGAGGGCAGAATTCCAGTTTGGAATCACAATTCCATTTTATGTCACAATTTCAGTCTGAGCTCACAATTGCAGTTTGGAATCAAAATTGCAGATCATATCTTGAGGTCCCAATTCCAGTCTGTATTCACAATTCTGCTTTGGAATCACAATTGCAGTGCAAGGCTAGGGGTCACAATTCCACTATGGAATCAAAATTGCAATTCAAAACTCTGGGTCACAATTCCAGTTTGGAATTACCGTTGCAGATCAAGGCTTGAGCTGACAAATCCTGTTTGGAATCACTAGTTCATTTCTACATGACAATTCCATTCTAAGCTCACAATTCCTGATTGGAATCACAATTCCTCTACTATGTCACAATTAGAGACTGAGGGCAGAATTCCAGTTTGGAATCACAATTCCATTTGATGTCACAATTTCAGTCTGAGCTCACAATTGCAGTTTGGAATCAAAATTGCAGATCAAGGCTTTAGGTCCCAATTCCAGTCTGCGGTCACAATTCCAGTTTGGAATGACAAATGCCGTGCAAGCCTAGAGGTCACAATTCCACTATGGAATCATAATTGTAGTTCAAAGCTCAGGGTCACAATTCCAGTCTGAGGTCACAATTCCCGTTTGGAATTACAGTTGCAGATCAAGGCTTGAGGTCACAATTTCAGTTTGTGGTCACAATAACATTTTATGCCACAATTCCAGTCTGAGCTCACAATTCCAATTTGGAATCACAATTGCAGATCAAGGCTTGAGGTCCCAATTGCAGTCTGCGTTCAAAATTCCGGTTTGGAATCAGAATTGCAGTGCAGGGCTTGAGGTCACAATTCCAGTTTGGAATCACAAGTTCATTTCTATATCACAATTCCTTTCTAAGGTCACAATTCCTGATTGGAATCACAATTCCTCTACTATGTTACAATCAGAGACTGAGGGCAGAATTCCAGTTTGGAATCACAATTCCATTTGATGTCACAATTTCAGTCTGAGCTCACAATTCCAGTTTGGAATCAAAATTGCAGATCAAGGCTTGAGGTCACAATTCCAGTCTGCGGTCACAATTCCAGTTTGGAATGACAAATGCAGTGCAAGCCTAGAGGTCACAATTCCACTATGGAATCACAATTGCAGTTCAAAGCTCAGGGTCACAATTCCAGTCTGAGGGCACAATTGCAGTTTGGATTTACAATTGGAGATCACATCTTGAGCTCACAATTCCTGTTTGGAATCACAATTTCTCTACTATGTCACAATTAGAGACTGAGGGCAGAATTCCAGTTTAGAATCCAATTGCAGATCAAGGCTTGATGTCAAAATTCTAGTCTGAGCTCACAATTACGGTTTGGAATCAAAATTGCAGATCAAGGCTTGAGGTCCCAATTCCAGTCTGTTGTCACAATTCCATTTAGGAATCACAATTGCAGTTCATGGCTAGAGGTCACAATTCAACATTGGAATCACAATTGCAGTTCAAAGCTCAGGGTCACAATTCCAGTCTGAGGTCAAAATTCCAGTTTGGAATTACAATTGCAGATCAAGGCTTGAGCTCACAATTCCTGATTGGAATCACAATTCTAATTCTTGTCAGAATTCGAGACTGAGGGCAGTATTCCAGTTTGGAATCCCAATTACAGTTGATGTCACAATTCCAGTCTGAGCTCACAATTCCTGTTTGGAATTGCAATTGCAGTGCAAGGCTAGAGGTCACAATTCCACTATGGAATCGCAATTGCAGTTCAAAGCTCAGGGTCACAATTCCAGTCTGAGGTCACAATTCCAGTTTGGAATTACAATTGCAGATCAAGGCTTGAGCTCAAAATTCCTGTTTGGAATCACAATTTCATTTCTATATCACAATTTCGGACTGCGCTCAAAATACCTGATTGGAATCACAATTCCACTTCTATGTCACAATTACAGACTGAGGACAGAATTCCAGTGTGGAATCAAAATTCCATTTTATGTCGCAATTCCAGTCTGAAGTCACAATTCCAGTCTGGAATCACGATTCCAGTTTGAGGTCGCAATTCCATTCTGGGATGACAATTCCGGTTCGGAATCACAAATCCAGCGGGAATCACAATTCCATTTCAGAATCACAATTCCATTTCAGAATCACAATTCCAGTTCGGTATTACAATTCCATTTCGAAATTACATTTCCAGCCTGAGCTCACAATTCCAGTTTGGAATCACAATTGCACATCAAGTCTTGAGGTCCCAATTCTAGTCTGCGCTCAAAATTCCTGTTTGGATTCACAATTAAATTTCAAGGATTGAGGTCGCAATTTCAGTCTGAGGTCACAGTTGAGGTTTGGAATCAAAATTGCAGTGCAAGGCAAGAGGTCACAATTCCACTATGGAATCACAATTGCAGTTCAAAGCTCAGGGTAACGATTCCAGTCTGAGGTCACAAGTCGGGTTTGGAATTACAATTGCAGATCAGGGCTTGAGCTTACAATTCCAGTTTGGAATAACAATTCCATTTGATATCACAATTCCAGTCTGCGGACACAATTCCGCTTTGGAATCACAATTGCAGTGCAAAGCTTGATGTCCCCATTCCAGTCTGCGGTCACAATTCCATTTTGGAATCACAATTGCATTGCACGGCTAGAGGTCACAATTCCACTATGGAATCACAATTGCAGTTCAACGCTCCGGGTAACAATTCCAGTCTGAGGTCACAATTGCAGTTTGTATTTACAATTACAGATCAAGGCTTGAGCTCACAATTCCAGTTTGGAATCACAAGTTCATTTCTATATCACAATTCCTTTCTAAGCTCACAATTCCTGATTGGAATCACAATTCCTCTACTATGTCAAAATTAGAGACTGAGGGCATAATTCCAGTTTGGAACCAAAATTGGAGATCAAGGTTTGAGGTCCCAATTCCAGTTTGTGGTCACAATACCTGTTTGGAATCACAAATGCAGTGCAAGTTTAGAGGTCACAATTCCACTATGGAATCACAATTGCATTTCAAAGCTCAAGGTCCCAATTCCAGTCTGAGGTCATAATTCCGGTTTGGAATCACAATGTCATTGGAAGGCTTGAGCTCACAATTCCAGTTTGGAATCAGAATTTCATTTCTATATCACAATTCCTTTCTAAGCTCACAATTCCTGATTGGAATCACAATTCCTCTTCGCTGTCACAATTAGAGACAGAGGGCAGAATTCCAGTTTGGAATCACAATTCCATTTTATGTCACAATTTCAGTCTGAGCTCACAATTGCAGTTTGGAATCAAAATTGCAGATCATGTCTTGATGTCCCAATTCCTGTCTGCATTCAAAATTCTGCTTTGGAATCACAATTGCAGTGCAAGGCTAGGGGTCACAATTCCACTATGGAATCACAATTGCAATTCAAAACTCAGGGTCACAATTCCAGTTTGGAATTACCGTTGCAGATCAAGGCTTGAGCTGACAAATCCTGTTTGGAATCACTAGTTCATTTCTACATGACAATTCCATTCTAAGCTCACAATTCCTGATTGGAATCACAATTCCTCTACTATGTCACAATTAGAGACTGAGGGCAGAATTCCAGTTTGGAATCACAATTCCATTTGATGTCACAATTTCAGTCTGAGCTCACAATTGCAGTTTGGAATCAAAATTGCAGATCAAGGCTTGAGGTCACAATTCCAGTCTGCGGTCACAATTCCAGTTTGGAATGACAAATGCCGTGCAAGCCTAGAGGTCACAATTCCACTATGGAATCACAATTGCAGTTCAAAGCTCAGGGTCACAATTCCAGTCTGAGGTCACAATTCCCGTTTGGAATTACAGTTGCAGATCAAGGCTTGAGGTCACAATTCCAGTTTGGAATCACAATAACATTTTATGCCACAATTCCAGTCTGAGCTCACAATTCCAATTTGGAATCACAATTGCAGATCAAGGCTTGAGGTCCCAATTGCAGTCTGCGTTCAAAATTCCGGTTTGGAATCAGAATTGCAGTGCAGGGCTTGAGGTCACAATTCCAGTTTGGAATCACAATTTCATTTCTATATCACAATTCCTTGCTGAGCTCACAATACATGTTTGGAATAACAATTCCAATTCTATGTCCCCATTCAAATCTGAGATCACAATTCTGGTTTGGAATCACAATTGCAGTGCAAGGCTAGAGATCAAAATTTCGATATGGAATCACAATTGCCGTTCAAAGCTCAGGGTCACAATTCCAGTCTGAGGTCACAATTCCAGTTTGGAATTACAGTTGCAGATCAAGGCTTGAGCTCACAATTCCAGTTTGGAATCACAAGTTCATTTCTATATCACAATTCCATTCTAAGCTCACAATTCCTTATTAGAATCACAAATCCTCTACTGTGTTACAATTAGAGACGGAGGGCAGAATTCCAGTTTGGAATCACAATTCCATTTGATGTCACAATTCCAGTCTGAGCTCACAATTGCAGTTTGTATTTACAATTACAGATCAAGGCTTGAGCTCACAATTCCAGTTTGGAATCACAAGCTCATATGTATATCACAATTCCTTTCTAAGCTCACAATTCCTGATTAGAATCACAATTCCTCTGCTATGTCACAATTAGAGACTGAGGGCAGAATTCCAGTTTGGAATCACAATTCCATTTGATGTCACAATTCCAGTCTGAGCTCACAATTCCATTATGGAATTACAATTGCAGTTGAAGGCTTCAGGTCACAATTCCAGTTTGGAATCACAGTTTCATTTCTATATCACAATGGCTTTCTAAGCTCACAATTCCTGTTTGGAATCACAATTTCTCTACTATGTCACAATTAGAGACTGAGGGCAGAATTCCAGTTTAGAATCCAATTGCAGATCAAGGCTTGATGTCAAAATTCCAGTCTGAGCTCACAATTACGGTTTGGAATCAAAATTGCAGATCAAGGCTTGAGGTCCCAATTCCAATCTGCTGTCACAATTCCATTTTGAAATCACAATTGCAGTTCATGGCTAGAGGTCACAATTCAACATTGGAATCACAATTGCAGTTCAAAGCTCAGGGTCACAATTCCAGTCTGAGGTCACAATTCCCGTTTGGAATTACCGTTGCAGATCAAGGCTTCAGCTGACAAATCCTGTTTGGAATCACTAGTTCATTTCTACATGACAATTCCATTCTAAGCTCACAATTCCTGATTGGAATCACAATTCCTCTACTATGTCACAATTAGAGATAGAGGGCAGAATTCCAGTTTGGAATCACAATTCCATTTGATGTCACAATTTCAGTCTGAGCTCACAATTGCAGTTTGGAATCAAAATTGCAGATCAAGGCTTGAGGTCACAATTCCAGTCTGAGGTCACAATTCCAGTTTGGAATGACAAATGCCGTGCAAGCCTAGAGGTCACAATTCCACTATGGAATCACAATTGCAGTTCAAAGCTCAGGGTCACAATTCCAGTCTGAGGTCACAATTCCCGTTTGGAATTACAGTTGCAGATCAAGGCTTGAGGTCACAATTCGAGTTTGGAATCACAATAACATTTTATGCCACAATTCCAGTCTGAGCTCACAATTCCAATTTGGAATCACAATTGCAGATCAAGGCTTGAGGTCCCAATTGCAGTCTGCATTCAAAATTCCGGTTTGGAATCAGAATTGCAGTGCAGGGCTTGAGGTCACAATTCCAGTTTGGAATCACAATTTCATTTCTATATCACAATTCCTTGCTGAGCTCACAATACATGTTTGGAATAACAATTCCAATTCTATGTCCCCATTCAAATCTGAGATCACAATTCTGGTTTGGAATCACAATTGCAGTGCAAGGCTAGAGATCAAAATTTCGATATGGAATCACAATTGCCGTTCAAAGCTCAGGGTCACAATTCCAGTCTGAGGTCACAATTCCAGTTTGGAATTACAGTTGCAGATCAAGGCTTGAGCTCACAATTCCAGTTTGGAATCACAAGTTCATTTCTATATCACAATTCCATTCTAAGCTCACAATTCCTGATTGGAATCACAATTCCACTACTATGACAGAATTATAGACTGAGGGCAGAATTACAGTTTGGAATCACAATTCCATTTGATGTCACAATTTCAGTCTGAGCTCACAATTCCAGTTTGGAATGACAAATGCAGTGCAAGCCTAGAGGTCACAATTCCACTATGGAATCACAATTGCAGTTCAAAGCTCAGTGTCACAATGCCAGTCTGAGGTCACAATTCCCGTTTGGAATTACAGTTGCAGATCAAGGCTTGAGGTCACAATTCCAGTTTGGAATCACAATAACATTTTATGCCACAATTCCAGTCTGAGCTCACAATTCCAATTTGGAATCACAATTGCAGATCAAGGCTTGAGGTCCCAATTGCAATCTGCGTTCAAAATTCCGGTTTGGAATCAGAATTACAGTGCAGGGCCTGAGGTCACAATTCCAGTTTGGAATCACAAGTTCATTTCTATATCACAATTCCTTTCTAAGCTCACAATTCCTGATTGGAATCACAATTCCTCTACTATGTCACAATTAGAGACTGAGGGCAGAATTCCAGTTTGGAATCACAATTCCATTTGATGTCACAATTTCAATCAGAGCTCACAATTCCAGTTTGGAATCAAAATTGCAGATCAAGGCTTTAGGTCCCAATTCCAGTCTGAGCTCAAAATTCCGGTTTGGAATCAAAATTGCAGTGAAAGGCTAGATGTCCCGTTTCCACTATGCATTCAGAAATTAAATTCAAAGCCCAGGGTCAGAATTCCAGTCTGAGGTCACAATTCCAGTTTGGAATTACAGTTGCAGATGAAGGCTTGAGCTTACAATTCAAGTTTGGAATCACAATACCATTTTATGTCACAATTCCAGTCTGAGGTCACAATTCCAGTTTGGAATTACAATTGCACATCAAGGCTTGAGCTCACAATTCCAGTTTGGCATCATATGTTCATTTCTATATCACAACTCCTTTCTAAGGACACAATTCGTGATTGGAATCACAATTCCGCTGCTATGTCACAATTAGAGACTGAGGGCAGAATTGCAGTTTGGAATCACAATTCCATTTGATGTCACAATTTCAATCAGAGCTCACAATTCCAGTTTGGAATTACAGTTGCAGATCAAGGCTAGTGCTCACAATTCCAGGTTGGAATCAAAATGGCAGATCAAGGCTTGAGGTCCCAAATCCAGTCTGAGCTCACAATTCCGGTTTGGAATCACAAATGTAGTGCAAGGCTAGATGTCACAATTCCACTATGCACTCAAAATTGCCATTCAAAGCTCAGGGTCACAATTCCAGTCTGAGGTCACAATTCCGGTTTGGAATTTCAATTGCAGATCAAGGCTTGAACTCACAATTCCAGTTTGGAATCACAAGTTCATTTCTATATCACAATTCCTTTCTAAGCTCACAATTCCTGATTGGAATCACAATTCCTCTGCTATGTCAGAATTAGAGACTGAGGGCAGAATTCCAGTTTGGAATCAGAATTTCATTTGATATTACAATTCCAATCTGAACTCACAATTTCAGTTTGGAATCAAAATTGCAGATCATGGTTTGAGGTCCCAATTACAGTCTGCAGTCACAATTCCTGGAATGGATTTAAAATTGGAGTGCAAGGCTAGAGGTGACAATTCCACTATGGAATCACAATTGCATTTCAAAGCTCAGGGTCACAATTCCAGTCTGAGGTCATAATTCCAGTTTGGATTTGCAGTTGCAGATCAAGGCTAGAGCTCACAATTCCAGTTTGGAATCACAAGTTCATTTCTATATCACAATTCCTTGCTGAGCTCACAATACATGTTCGGAATCAGAATTCCACTTCTATGACCCCATTCCAATCTGAAATCCGAATTCCGGTTTGGAATCACAATTGCAGTGCAAGGCTAGAGATCAAAATTTCGATATGGAATCACAATTGCCGTTCAAAGATCAGGGTCCCATTCCAGTCTGAGGTCACAATTCCAGTTTGGAATTACAATTGCAGATCACGGCTTGAGCTCACAATTCCAGTTTGGAATCACAATTTCATTTCTATATCACAATTCCTCTCTAAGCTCACAATTCCTTATTAGAATCACAATTCCTCTACTATGTCACAATTAGAGACTGAGGGCAGAATTCCAATTTAGAATCCAATTGCAGATCAAGGCTTGATGTCAAAATTCCAGTCTGAGCTCACAATTACGGTTTGGAATCAAAATTGCAGATCAAGGCTTGAGGTCCCAATTCCAGTCTGTTGTCACAATTCCATTTTGGAATCACAATTGCAGTTCATGGCTAGAGGTCACAATTCCACTATGGAATCACAATTGCAGTTCAAAGCTCAGTGTCACAATTCCAGTCTGAGGTCACAATTCCAGTTTGGAATCACAATTCCACTTCTATGTCACAATTAGAGACTGAGGGCAGAATTCCAGTTTGGAATCACAAATCAATTTTATTACACAATTCAATTCTCTGGTCACAATTCAAGTTTGGAATCAAAATTGCAGATCAAGGCTTGAGGTCCCAATTCCAGTCTGCGGTCACAATTTCAGTTTGGAATAAAAATTGCAGTGCAAGGCTTGAGGTTCCAATTCCAGTCTGCGGTCACAATTCCAGATTGGAATCACAATTTGATTTTTATATCACAATTCCAGGCTGTGCTTAATATACCTGTTTGGAATCACAATTGCAGATAAAGGCCTGAGCTCCCAATTCCAGTCTGAGGTCACAATCCCGGTTTGGAATCACAATTGCAGATCTAAGCTCAGGGTCAAAATTCCAATCTGTCGTCACAATTCCAGTGTGGAATTACAATTGCTGATCAAGGCTTGAGCTCACAATTCCAGTTTGGAATCACAATTTCATTTCAATATCACAATTCCAGTCTGAGCTAACTATTCCAGTTTGGAATCAGAATTGTAGATCAAGGCTTGAGCTCACAAGTCCAGTTTGGAATGACAATTTCATTTCTATATCACAATTCTTTTCTAAGCTCAAAATACCTGTTTGGAATCACAATTCCATTTGATGTCACAATTCCAGTCTGAGCTCACAATTCCAGTTTGGAATCAAAATTGCAGATCAAGGCTTGAGGTCCCAATTCCAGTCTGCGGTCAATTCCGGTTTGGAATCACAATTGCAGTGCAAGGATAGAGGTCACTATTCCACTATGGAATCACTGTGGCAGTTCAAAGCCCATGTTCACAATTCCAGTCTGTGATCACAATTCCAGTTTCGAATTAGAATTGCAGATCAAGGCTTGAGCTCACAATTCCAGTTTGGAATCACAATTTCATTTCTATATCACAATTCCAATCTGAGCTCACAATTTCAGTTTGTAATAAAAATTGCAGATCTAGGCTTGAGGTCCCAATTCCAGTCTGAGATCACAATCCTGGTTTGGAATCACAATTGCAGTTCATGGCCTGAGGTCACAATTCGTCTATGGAATCACAATTGCAGTTCGAAGCGCAGGGTCACAATTCCTGTCAGAGTTCATGAATCCTGTTTGGAATCACAATTGCATTTCAACTCTCAAGATCACAATTCCAGTCTTAGGCCCCAAATCCTGTCAGGAAACACTACTAAAGTTTAAGGCTCGAAGACACGATTCTAGTCTGATGACCCTATTCTGGTTTGGAATCACAAGTGCAGCTCAAGGCTCGGGGTCACAATTCCAGTCTGAGGCCACAATTCCCGTTTGGAATCACAACTGCAGTTCAAGGATCGAGGTCACAATTACAGTTTGTATTCAGAATAGCAGTTCATGGAATGAAATCACAATTCCAGACTTAGGTCAATATTCCTGTTTGTAATCACAACTTCTGATCCTGTCTCGAGGTCACGATTCCAGTCTGAGGACCCAATTCCGATTTGAAATCACAATTGCAGTTCAAGGCTCGAGGTCACAATTCCAGTCTGAGGCGACAATTCCTGTTGGAATCACAATTGCAGTTCAAGGCTTGAGTTCAGAATTCCTGCTTGGAATCACATCTGCATTTTAAGTCTTGAGGTCACAATTCCAGAATGAGGACACTATTCCTGTTTGGAATCACAATTGCATTTAAAGTCTCGAGATCACAATTCCAGTCTGAGGCCCCAATTCCTGTTTGAAATCCAATTGTAGTTCAAGGCTCAAGGTCACAAATCCAGTCTGAGGTCACAATTCTTGTTTGGAATCACAATTGCTGTAAAACGCTCGAGATCAAAATTCCAGTCTGAAGCCCCGATACGGCTTTGGAATCACAACTAAAATTCAAGGCTCGAAGTCACAACTGCAGTCTGAGGACCCAATACCGGTTTGGAATCAGTATTGCAGCTCAAGGCTGGGGGTCACAGTTCCAGTCTGAGGCCACAATTCCCGTTTGAAATCCAATTGTAGTTCAAGGCTCAAGGTCACAAATCCAGTCTGAGGTCACAATTCTTGTTTGGAATCACAATTGCAGTTCAAGGCTCGAGATCACAATTCCAGTCTTAGGTCACAATTCCAGTTTGGAATCAAAACTGCTATTCAAGGCTCGAGGTCAAAATTCCGGTTTGCAATCACAATTGCAGTTCAAGGCTTGAGTTCACAATTCCAGTTTGGAATCACAATTGCATTTCAAGGCTTGAGGTCACAATTCCAGTTTGAAATCACATTTGCATTTTAAGTCATGAGGCCACACTTCCAGTCTGAGGCCCCAATTCCTGTTTGAAATCAAATTGTAGTTCAAGGCTCGAGGTCACAAATCCAGTCTGAGGTCACAATTCTTGTTTGGAATCAAAATTGCAGTTCAACGCTCGAGATCACAATTCCAGTCTGAGGCCACAATACGGCTTTGGAATCACAACTAAAATTCAAAGCTCGAAGTCACAACTGCAGTCTGAGGACCCAATACCGGTTTGGAATCAGTACTACAGCTCAAGGCTGGGGGTCACTGTTCCAGTCTCAGGCCACAATTCCAGTTCGGAACACAACTGCAGCTCATGTCTCGAGGTCACGATTCCAGTCTTAGGTCACAATTCCAGTTTGGAATCACAATTGCAGTACAAGGCTGGAGAACAAAATTCCTGTCCGAGGTTCCAATATCGGTTTGGTATCACAACTGCAGCTCAAATCTCTAGGTCACAAATTCCGTGTGTGGTCACTAATCCCGTTTGGAATCACATTTGCAGTTCAAGGGTCTAGATCACAATTCCAGTCTGAGGTCACAATTCTTGTTTGGAATCAAAATTGCAGGTCAATGCTCGAGATCACAATTCCAGTCTGAGGCCAAAATACGGCTTTGGAATCACAACTAAAATTCATGGCTCGAAGTCACAACTGCAGTCTGAGGACGCAATAGCTGTTTCTAATCAGTACTGCAGCTCAAGGCTCCGGGGTCATAGTTCCAGTCTGCTGCCTCAATTCCCGTTTGGAATCACAACTGCAATTCAAGGCATGAGGTCACAATTACAGGTCAGAATCACAATAGCACTTCAAGGCGTGAGATCACCATTAGTGTCTGAGGTCAAAATTTCCGATTGGAATCACAATTGCAGTTCAGGGCTCAAGGTCACAATTCCAGTCGGAGGTCACAATTCCTGTTTGGAATCACAACTGCAATTCAAGGCTCGAGGTCACTATTACAGTTTGGAATCACAAGAGCAGTTCATGGAATGAGGTCACAATTACTGTCTGAGGTCATAATTTCTGTTTGGAATCACAATTGCTGTTCAAAGATCGAGTCCACAAATCCAGTCTGCGGTCACAATTCCGGTTTGGAATCACAATTGCAGTTCAAGGCTTGAGATCACAATTCCTGTCTGAGTCCCCAATTCCGGTTTTGTAATCACAATTGCAGTACAAGGCTGGAGAACACAATTCCAGTCTGAGATCCCGATCTCGGTTTGGTATCACAACTGCAGCTCAAATCTCTAGGTCACAAATTCAGTGTGTGGTCACAAATCCCCTTTGGAATCAAATTTGCAGTTCAAGGGTCGAGATCACAATTCCAGTCAGAGGCCACAATTCCCGTTTGGAATCACAACTGCTATTCAAGGCTCGAGGTCACGATTCTAGTCTGAGGTCACAATTCCGGTTTGGAATCACATTTGCAGTTCAATTCTTGACGTCACAATTCCAGTTTGAAATCACATTTGCATTTTAAGTCTTGAGGCCACAATTCCAGTATGAGGATAGAATTCATGTTTGGAATCACGATTGATGTTCAATGCTCGAGGTCACAATTCCAGTCTGAGGTCATGAATCCTGTTTGGAATCACAATTGCATTTCAAATCTCAAGATCACAATTCCAGTTTTAGGCCCCAAATCCTGTCAAGAAAAACTACTAAAGTTCAAGGCTCGAAGACACGATTCTAGTCTGATCACCCTATACTGGTTTGGAATCACAAGTGCAGCTCAAGGCTCGAGGTCACAATTCCAGTCTGAGGCCACAATTCCCGTTTGGAATCACAACTGCAGTTCAAAGATCGAGGTCACAATTACAGTTTGGATTCACAATAGCAGTTCATGGAATGAAATCACAATTCCAGTCTTAGGTCAATATTCCTGTTTGGAATCACAATGGCAGTTCAAGGCTCGAGATCACAATTCCAGTCTGAGGACCCAATTCCGGTTTGGTATCACAAATGCAGCACAAGGCTCAGGGTCACAATTCAAGTCTGAGGCCAAAATTCTGTTTGGAATCACAACTTAATTTCAAGGTTGGAAGTCACAGTTCCAGTCTGAGGTCCCAATTCCGGCTCTGAATCGTAACTGCTCAACATTGCTCGAGGTGACAATTCCAGTCTGAAGACTCAATTCCGGTATGGTATCACAACTGCAGCTCAAGCCTAGTTGTCACATTTCCAGTCTGAGGCCACGATTCCCGTTTGGAATCACAACTGCTATTCCTGTCTCGAGATCACAATTCCAGTCTGAGGTCACAATTCCGGTTTGGAATCACAATTGCAGTTCCAGGCTCGAGGTCACAATTCCAGTCTGAGGCCACAATTCCCAGTTGGACTCACAACTGAAGTTCAAGGCTCGAGGTCACAATTCCAGTCTGAGGTCACAATTCTGGTTTGGAATCACAACTGGAGTTCAAGGCTCGAGGTCACAATTACAGTTTGGATTCACAATAGCAGTTCATGGAATGAGGTCACAATTAATCTCTGAGGTCATAGTTTCTGTTTGGAATCACAATTGCAGTTCAAAGCTCGAGGTCTCAATACCAGTCTGCCGTCACAATTCCGGTTTGGAATCACAAGTGCTGTTCAAGGTCGGGGTCAAAATTCCAGTCTGAGGCCACTATACCAGTTTGGAATCACAACTGCTGATCCTGTCTCGAGGTCAAGATTCCAGTCTGAGGACCCAATTCCGATTTGAAATCACAATTGCAGTTCAAGGCTCGAGGTCACAATTCCAGTCTGAGGCCCCAATACGGCTTTGGAATCACAACTAAAATTCAAAGCTCGAAGTCACAACTGCAGTCTGAGGACCCAATACCGGTTTGGAATCAGTACTACAGCTCAAGGCTGGGGGTCACTGTTCCAGTCTCAGGCCACAATTCCAGTTTGCAATCACAATTGCAGTACAAGGCTGGAGAACACAATTCCTGTCTGAGGTCCCAATATCGGTTTGGTATCACAACTGCAGCTCAAATCTCTAGGTCACAAATTCCGTGTGTGGTCAATAATCCCGTTTGGAATCATATTAGCAGTTCAAGGCTTGATTTCACAATTCCGGTTTGAAATAACAATTGCATTTCAAGGCTTGAGGTCACAATTCCAGTTTGAAATCACATTTGCATTTTAAGTCATGAGGCCACAATTCCAGTATGAGGTCACAATTCCCGTTTGGAATCAAAAGTGTTGCTCAGTGCTCGGGGTCACAATTCCAGTCTGAGGCCACAATTCCCGTTTGGAATCACAACTGCTGATCCTGTCTCGAGATCACGATTCCAGTCTGAGCCCCCAATTCCGTGTTGGAATCACAACTGATGTTCATGTCTCGAGATCACGATTCCAGTCTGAGGACCCAATTCCGGTTTGGTATCACAAATGCAGCATAAGGCTCAGGGTCACAATTCAAGTCTGAGGCCACAATTCCGCTTTGGAATCACAACTTAATTTCAAGGTTGGAAGTCACAGTTCCAGTCTGAGGTCCCAATTCCGGCTCTGAATCGTAACTGCTCTACATTGCTCGAGGTGACGATTCCAGTCTGAAGACTCAATTCCGGTATGGTATCACAACTGCAGCTCAAGCCTAGTTGTCACATTTCCAGTCTGAGGCCACGATTCCCGTTTGGAATCACAACTGCTATTCCTGTCTCGAGATCACAATTCCAGTCTGAGGCCCCAATTCCCAGTTGGTCTCACAACTGCCGTTCAAGGCTCGAGGTCACAATTCCAGTCTGAGGTCACAATTCCTGTTTGGAATCACAATTGCAGTTCAAGGCTCGAGGTCACAATTACAGTTTGGATTCACAATAGCAGTTCATGGAATGAAATCACAATTCCAGTCTTAGGTCAATATTCCTGTTTGGAATCACAATGGCAGTTCAAGGCTCGAGATCACAATTCCAGTCTGAGGACCCAATTCCCGTTTGGTATCACAAATGCAGCACATGGCTCAGGGTCACAATTCAAGTATGAGGCCACGATTCCCGTTTGGAATCACAACTGCTATTCCTGTCTCAAGATCAAAATTCCAGTCTGAAGCCCCAATTCCCGTTTGGAATCAGTACTGCAGTTCAAGGCTCGAGGTCACAATTCCTGTTTGGAATCACAATAGCAGTTCATGGAATGAGGTCACAATTACTCTCTGAGGTCATAATTTCTGTTTGGAATCACAATTGCAGTTCAAAGCTCGAGGTCTCAATTCCAGTCTGCGGTCACAATTCCGGTTTGGAATCACAATTGCAGTTCAAGGCTTGAGATCACAATGCCAGACTGAGGTCACAATTCCTGTTTGGAATCACAACTGATGCTCAATGCTCGGGGTCACAATTCCAGTCTGAGGCCACAATTCCCGTTAGGAATCACAACTGCTGATCCTGTCTCGAGGTCAAGATTCCAGTCTGAGGACCCAATTCCGATTTGAAATCACAATGGCAGTTCAAGGCTCGAGGTCACAATTCCTGTTTGGAATCACAATAGCAGTTCATGGAATGAGGTCACAATTACTCTCTGAGGTCATAATTTCTGTTTGGAATCACAATTGCAGTTCAAACCTCGAGGTCTCAATTCCAGTCTGAGGCCACAATTCCCGTTTGGAATCACAACTGCTATTCCTGTCTCGAGATCACAATTCCAGTCTGAGGCCCCAATTCCCGTTTGGAATCAGTACTGCAGTTCAAGGCTCGAGGTCACAATTCCTGTTTGAAATCACAATAGCAGTTCATGGAATGAGGTCACAATTACTCTCTGAGGTCCTAATTTCTGTTTGGAATCACAATTGCAGTTCAAAGCTCGAGGTCTCAATTCCAGTCTGAGGCCACAATTCCATGTTGGAATCACAATTGCAGTTCAAGGCTTGAGATCACAATGCCAGACTGAGGTCACAATTCCCGTTTGGAATCAAAACTGCTGCTCAATGCTCGGGGTCACAATTCCAGTCTGAGGCCACAATTCCCGTTTGGAATCACAACTGCTGATCCTGTCTCGAGGTCACGATTCCAGTCTGAGGACCCAATTAGGATTTGAAATCACAATGGCAGTTCAAGGCTCGAGATCACAATTCCAGTCTGAGCCCCCAATTCCGTGTTGGAATCACAACTGATGTTCATGTCTCGAGATCACGATTCCAGTCTGAGGACCCAATTCCGATTTGGTATCACAAATGCAGCACAAGGCTCAGGGTCACAATTCAAGTCTGAGGCCGCAATTCCGCTTTGGAATCACAACTTAATTTCAAGGTTCGAAGTCACAGTTCCAGTCTGAGGTCCCAATTCCGGCTCTGAATCGTAACTGCTCTACATTGCTCGAGGTGACGATTCCAGTCTGAGGACTCAATTCCGGTATGGTATCACAACTGCAGCTAAAGCCTAGTTGTCACATTTCCAGTCTGAGGCCACAATTCCCGTTTGGAATCACAACTGCTATTCCTGTCTCGAGATCACAATTCCAGTCTGAGGCCCCAATTCCCGTTTGGAATCAGTACTGCAGATCATGACTAGGAGTCACAATTCCAGTCTGAGGCCACAATTCCCAGTTGGACTCACAACTGCCGGTCAAGGCTTGAGGTCACAATTCCAGTCTGAGCTCACAATTCCCGTTTGGAATCACAACTGGAGTTCAAGGCTCGAGGTCACAATTACAGTTTGGATTCACAATAGCAGTTCATGGACTGAAATCACAATTCCAGTCTTAGGTCAATATTCCTGTTTGGAATCACAATGGCAGTTCAAGGCTCGAGATCACAATTCCAGTCTGAGCCCCCAATTCCGTGTTGGAATCACAACTGATGTTCATGTCTCGAGATCACGATTCCAGTCTGAGGACCCAATTCTGGTTTGGTATCCCAAATGCAGCACATGGCTCAGGGTCACAATTCAAGTCTGAGGCCACAATTCCGCTTTGGAATCACAACTTAATTTCAAGGTTCGAAGTCACAGTTCCAGTCTGAGGTCCCAATTCCGGCTCTGAATCGTAACTGCTCTACATTGCTCGAGGTGACGATTCCAGTCTGAGGACTCAATTCCGGTATGGTATCACAACTGCAGCTCAAGCCTAGTTGTCACATTTCCAGTCCGAGGCCACGATTCCCGTTTGGAATCACAACTGCTATACCTGTCTCGAGATCACAATTCCAGTCTGAGGCCCCAATTCCTGTTTGGAATCAGTACTGCAGATCATGGCTAGGAGTCACAATTCAAGTCTGAGGCCCCAATTCCCAGTTGGACTCACAACTGCCGGTCAAGGCTCGAGGTCACAATTCCAGTCTGAGGTCACAAGTCCTGTTTGGAATCACAACTGGAGTTCAAGGCTCGAGGTCACAATTACAGTTTGGATTCACAATAGCAGTTCATGGAATGAGGTCACAATTACTCTCTGAGGTCATAATTTCTGTTTGGAATCACAATTGCAGTTCAAAGCTCGAGGTCTCAATTCCAGTCTGAGGCCACAATTCCCGTTTGGAATCACAACTGCTATTCCTGTCTCGAGATCACAATTCCAGTCTGAGGCCCCAATTCCCGTTTGGAATCAGTACTGCAGTTCAAGGCTCGAGGTCACAATTCCTGTTTGAAATCACAATAGCAGTTTTTGGAATGAGGTCACAATTACTCTCTGAGGTCCTAATTTCTGTTTGGAATCACAATTGCAGTTCAAAGCTCGAGGTCTCAATTCCAGTCGGAGGCCACAATTCCGGTTTGGAATCACAATTGCAGTTCAAGGCTTGAGATCACAATGCCAGACTGAGGTCACAATTCCCGTTTGGAATCACAACTGCTGCTCAATGCTCGGGGTCACAATTCCAGTCTGAGGCCACAATTCCCGTTTGGAATCACGACTGCTGATCCTGTCTCTAGGTCACGATTCCAGTCTGAGGACCCAATTCCGATTTGAAATCACAATGGCAGTTCAAGGCTCGAGATCACAATTCCAGTCTGAGCCCCCAATTCCGTGTTGGAATCACAACTGCTATTCCTGTCTCGCGATCACAATTCCAGTCTGAGGTCCTGAATCCTGTTTGGAATTACAATTGCAGATCCTGGCTAGGAGTCACAATTCCAGTCTGAGGCCACAATTCCCAGTTGGACTCACAACTGCCGTTCAAGGCTCGAGGTCACAATTCCAGTCTGAGGTCACAAGTCCTGTTTGGAATCACAACTGGAGTTCAAGGCTCGAGGTCACAATTACAGTTTGGATTCACAATAGCAGTTCATGGAATGAAATCACAATTCCAGTCTTAGGTCAATATTCCTGTTTGGAATCACAATGGCAATTCAAGGTTCGAGATCACAATTCCAATCTGAGCCCCCAATTCCGTGTTGGAATCACAACTGATGTTCATGTCTCGAGATCACGATTCCAGTCTGAGGACCCAATTCCCGTTTGGTATCACAAATGCAGCCCAAGGCTCAGGGTCACAATTCAAGTATGAGGCCACGATTCCCGTTTGGAATCACAACTGCTATTCCTGTCTCAAGATCACAATTCCAGTCTGAGGCCCCAATTCCCGTTTGGAATCAGTACTGCAGTTCAAGGCTCGAGGTCACAATTCCTGTTTGGAATCACTATAGCAGTTCATGGAATGAGGTCACAATTACTCTCTGAGGTCATAATTTCTGTTTGGAATCACAATTGCAGTTCAAAGCTCGAGGTCTCAATTCCAGTCGGAGGCCACAATTCCGGTTTGGAATCACAATTGCAGTTCAAGGCTTGAGATCACAATGCCAGACTGGGGTCACAATTCCCGTTTGGAATCACAACTGCTGCTCAATGCTCGGGGTCACAATTCCAGTCTGAGGCCACAATTCCCGTTTGGAATCACAACTGCTGATCCTGTCTCGAGGTCAAGATTCCAGTCTGAGGACCCAATTCCGATTTGAAATCACAATGGCAGTTCAAGGCTCGAGATCACAATTCCAGTCTGAGCCCCCAATTCCGTGTTGGAATCACAACTGATGTTCATGTCTCGAGATCACGATTCCAGTCTGAGGACCCAATTCCGGTTTGGTATCACAAATGCAGCACAAGGCTCAGGGTCACAATTCAAGTCTGAGGCCAAAATTCTGCTTTGGAATCACAACTTAATTTCAAGGTTGGAAGTCACAGTTCCAGTCTGAGGTCCCAATTCCGGCTCTGAATCGTAACTGCTCAACATTGCTCGAGGTGACAATTCCAGTCTGAAGACTCAATTCCGGTATGGTATCACAACTGCAGCTCAAGCCTAGTTCTCACATTTCCAGTCTGAGGCCACGATTCCCGTTTGGAACAACAACTGCTATTCCTGTCTCGAGATCAAAATTCCAGTCTGAGGCCCCAATTCCTGTTTGGAATCAGTACTGCAGTTCAAGGCTCGAGGTCACAATTCCTGTTTGAAATCACAATAGCAGTTCATGGAATGAGGTCACAATTACTCTCTGAGGTCATAATTTCTGTTTGGAATCACAATTGCAGTTCAAAGCTCGAGGTCACAATTCCAGTATGAGGCCACAATTCCCGTTTGGAATCACAACTGCTATTCCTGTCTCGAGATCACAATTCCAGTCTGAGGCCCCAATTCCCGTTTGGAATCAGTACTGCAGTTCAAGGCTCAGGGTCACAATTCCTGTTTGGAATCACAATAGCAGTTTTTGGAATGAGGTCACAATTACTGTCTGAGGTCATAATTTCTGTTTGGAATCACAATTGCAGTTCAAAGCTCGAGGTCTCAATTCCAGTCTGAGGCCACAATTCCGGTTTGGAATCACAACTGCTGCTCAATGCTCGGGGTCACAATTCCAGTCTGAGGCCACAATTCCTGTTTGGAATCACAACTGCTGATCCTGTCTCGAGATCACGATTCCAGTCTGAGGACCCAATTCCGGTTTGGTATCACAAATGCAGCACATGGCTCAGGGTCACAATTCAAGTCTGAGGCCCCAATTCCCGTTTGGAATCAGTACTGCAGATCCTGGCTAGGAGTCACAATTCCAGTCTGAGGCCCCAATTCCCAGTTGGACTCACAACTGCCGGTCAAGGCTCGCGGTCACAATTCCAGTCTGAGGTCACAAGTCCCGTTTGGAATCACAACTGGAGTTCAAGGCTCGAGGTCACAATTACAGTTTGGATTCACAATAGCAGTTCATGGAATGAAATCACAATTCCAGTCTTAGGTCAATATTCCTGTTTGGAATCACAATGGCAGTTCAAGGCTCGAGATCACAATTCCAGTCTGAGCCCCCAATTCCGTGTTGGAATCACAACTGATGTTCATGTCTCGAGATCACGATTCCAGTCTGAGGACCCAATTCCGGTTTGGTATCACAAATGCAGCACAAGGCTCAGGGTCACAATTCAAGTCTGAGGCCACAATTCCGCTTTGGAATCACAACTTAATTTCAAGGTTGGAAGTCACAGTTCCAGTCTGAGGTCCCAATTCCGGCTCTGAATCGTAACTGCTCTACATTGCTCGAGGTGACGATTCCAGTCTGAAGACTCAATTCCGGTATGGTATCACAACTGCAGCTCAAGCCTAGTTGTCACATTTCCAGTCTGAGGCTATGATTCCCGTTTGGAATCACAACTGCTATTCCTGTCTCGAGATCACAATTCCAGTCTGAGGCCCCAATTCCTGTTTGGAATCAGTACTGCAGATCATGGCTAGGAGTCACAATTCAAGTCTGAGGCCCCAATTCCCAGTTGGACTCACAGCTGGAGTTCAAGGCTCGAGGTCACAATTACAGTTTGGATTCACAATAGCAGTTCATGGAATGAAATCACAATTCCAGTCTTAGGTCAATATTCCTGTTTGGAATCACAATGGCAATTCAAGGTTCGGGATCACAATTCCAATCTGAGCCCCCAATTCCGTGTTGGAATCACAACTGCTATTCCTGTCTCGAGATCACAATTCCAGTCTGAGGCCCCAATTCCCGTTTGGAATCAGTACTGCAGTTCAAGGCTCGAGGTCACAATTCCTGTTTGAAATCACAATAGCAGTTCATGGAATGAGGTCACAATTACTCTCTGAGGTCCTAATTTCTGTTTGGAATCACAATTGCAGTTCAAAGCTCGAGGTCTCAATTCCAGTATGAGGCCACAATTCCCGTTTGGAATCACAACTGCAGTTCAAGGCTTGAGATCACAATGCCAGACTGAGGTCACAATTCCCGTTTGGAATCACAACTGCTGCTCAATGCTCGGGGTCACAATTCCAGTCTGAGGCCACAATTCCCGTTTGGAATCACGACTGCTGATCCTGTCTCTAGGTCACAATTCCAGTCTGAGGACCCAATTCCAATTTGAAATCACAATGGCAGTTCAAGGCTCGAGATCACAATTCCAGTCTGAGCCCCCAATTCCGTGTTGGAATCACAACTGCTATTCCTGTCTCGCGATCACAATTCCAGTGTGAGGTCCTGAATCCTGTTTGGAATTACAATTGCAGATCCTGGCTAGGAGTCACAATTCCAGTCTGAGGCCACAATTCCCAGTTGGACTCACAACTGCCGTTCAAGGCTCGAGGTCACAATTCCAGTCTGAGGTCACAAGTCCTGTTTGGAATCACAACTGGAGTTCAAGGCTCGAGGTCACAATTACAGTTTGGATTCACAATAGCAGTTCATGGAATGAAATCACAATTCCAGTCTTAGGTCAATATTCCTGTTTGGAATCACAATGGCAATTCAAGGTTCGAGATCACAATTCCAGTCTGAGCCCCCAATTCCGTGTTGGAATCACAACTGATGTTCATGTCTCGAGATCACGATTCCAGGCTGAGGACCCAATTCCGGTTTGGTATCACAAATGCAGCCCAAGGCTCAGGGTCACAATTCAAGTATGAGGCCACGATTCCCGTTTGGAATCACAACTGCTATTCCTGTCTCAAGATCACAATTCCAGTCTGAGGCCCCAATTCCCGTTTGGAATCAGTACTGCAGTTCAAGGCTCGAGGTCACAATTCCTGTTTGAAATCACAATAGCAGTTTTTGGAATGAGGTCACAATTACTGTCTGAGGTCATAATTTCTGTTTGGAATCACAATTGCAGTTCAAAGCTCGAGGTCTCAATTCCAGTCGGAGGCCACAATTCCGGTTTGGAATCACAATTGCAGTTCAAGGCTTGAGATCACAATGCCAGACTGAGGTCACAATTCCCGTTTGGAATCACAACTGCTGCTCAATGCTCGGGGTCACAATTCCAGTCTGAGGCCACAATTCCCGTTTGGAATCACAACTGCTGATCCTGTCTCGAGGTCAAGATTCCAGTCTGAGGACCCAATTCCGATTTGAAATCACAATGGCAGTTCAAGGCTCGAGATCACAATTCCAGTCTGAGCCCCCAATTCCGTGTTGGAATCACAACTGATGTTCATGTCTCAAGATCACGATTCCAGTCTGAGGGCCCAATTCCGGTTTGGTATCACAAATGCAGCATAAGGCTCAGGGTCACAATTCAAGTCTGAGGCCAAAATTCCGCTTTAGAATCACAACTTAATTTCAAGGTTCGAAGTCACAGTTCCAGTCTGAGGTCCCAATTCCGGCTCTGAATCGTAACTGCTCAACATTGCTCGAGGTGACGATTCCAGTCTGAAGACTCAATTCCGGTATGGTATCACAACTGCAGCTCAAGCCTAGTTGTCACATTTCCAGTCTGAGGCCACGATTCCCGTTTGGAATCACAACTGCTATTCCTGTCTCGAGATCACAATTCCAGTCTGAGGTCACAATTCCGGTTTGGAATCACAATTGCAGTTCAAGGCTCGAGGTCACAATTCCTGTTTGGAATCACAATAGCAGTTCATGGAATGAGGTCACAATTAGTTTCTGAGGTCATAGTTTCTGTTTGGAATCACAATTGCAGTTCAAATCTCGAGGTCTCAATTCCAGTCTGCCGTCACAATTCCGGTTTGGAATCACAAGTGCTGTTCAAGGTCGGGGTCAAAATTCCAGTCTGAGGCCACTATACCAGTTTGGAATCAAAACTGCTGATCCTGTCTCGAGGTCACGATTCCAGTCTGAGGACCCAATTCCGATTTGAAATCACAATTGCAGTTCAATGCTCGAGGTCACAATTCCAGTCTGAGGCCCCAATACGGCTTTGGAATCACAACTAAAATTCAAAGCTCGAAGTCACAACTGCAGTCTGAGGACCCAATACCGGTTTGGAATCAGTACTACAGCTCAAGGCTGGGGGTCACTGTTCCAGTCTCAGGCCACAATTCCAGTTTGCAATCACAATTGCAGTACAAGGCTGGAGAACACAATTCTTGTCTGAGGTCCCAATATCGGTTTGGTATCACAACTGCAGCTCAAATCTCTAGGTCACAAATTCCGTGTGTGGTCACTAATCCCGTTTGGAATCACATTCGCAGTTCAAGGCTTGATTTCACAATTCCGGTTTGAAATAACAATTGCATTTCAAGGCTTGAGGTCACAATTCCAGTTTGAAATCACATTTGCATTTTAAGTCATGAGGCCACAATTCCAGTATGAGGTCACAATTCCCGTTTGGAATCAAAACTGCTGCTCAATGCTCGGGGTCACAATTCCAGTCTGAGGCCACAATTCCCGTTTGGAATCACAACTGCTGGTCCTGTCTCGAGGTCACGATTCCAGTCTGAGGACCCAATTCCGATTTGAAATCACAATGGCAGTTCAAGGCTCGAGATCACAATTCCAGTCTGAGCCCCCAATTCCGTGTTGGAATCACAACTGATGTTCATGTCTCGAGATCACGATTCCAGTCTGAGGACCCAATTCCCGTTTGGTATCCCAAATGCAGCACATGGCTCAGGGTCACAATTCAAGTCTGAGGCCACAATTCTGCTTTGGAATCACAACTTAATTTCAAGGTTCGAAGTCACAGTTCCAGTCTGAGGTCCCAATTCCGGCTCTGAATCGTAACTGCTCTACATTGCTCGAGGTGACGATTCCAGTCTGAAGACTCAATTCCGGTATGGTATCACAACTGCAGCTCAAGCCTAGTTGTCACATTTCCAGTGTGAGGCCACGATTCTTGTTTGGAATCACAACTGCTATTCCTGTCTCGAGATCACAATTCCAGTCTGAGGCCCCAATTCCTGTTTGGAATCAGTACTGCAGATCATGGCTAGGAGTCACAATTCAAGTCTGAGGCCCCAATTCCCAGTTGGACTCACAGCTGGAGTTCAAGGCTCGAGGTCACAATTACAGTTTGGATTCACAATAGCAGTTCATGGAATGAAATCACAATTCCAGTCTTAGGTCAATATTCCTGTTTGGAATCACAATGGCAATTCAAGGTTCGGGATCACAATTCCAATCTGAGCCCCCAATTCCGTGTTGGAATCACAACTGCTATTCCTGTCTCGAGATCACAATTCCAGTCTGAGGCCACAATTCCCGTTTGGAATCAGTACTGCAGTTCAAGGCTCAGGGTCACAATTCCTGTTTGAAATCACAATAGCAGTTCATGGAATGAGGTCACAATTACTCTCTGAGGTCATAATTTCTGTTTGGAATCACAATTGCAGTTCAAAGCTCGAGGTCTCAATTCCAGTCTGAGGCCACAATTCCATGTTGGAATCACAATTGCAGTTCAAGGCTTGAGATCACAATGCCAGACTGAGGTCACAATTCCCGTTTGGAATCACAACTGCTGCTCAATGCTCGGGGTCACAATTCCAGTCTGAGGCCACAATTCCCGTTTGGAATCACAACTGCTGATCCTGTCTCGAGGTCACGATTCCAGTCTGAGGACCCAATTAGGATTTGAAATCACAATGGCAGTTCAAGGCTCGAGATCACAATTCCAGTCTGAGCCCCCAATTCCGTGTTGGAATCACAACTGATGTTCATGTCTCGAGATCACGATTCCAGTCTGAGGACCCAATTCCAATTTGGTATCACAAATGCAGCACAAGGCTCAGGGTCACAATTCAAGTCTGAGGCCGCAATTCCGCTTTGGAATCACAACTTAATTTCAAGGTTCGAAGTCACAGTTCCAGTCTGAGGTCCCAATTCCGGCTCTGAATCGTAACTGCTCTACATTGCTCGAGGTGACGATTCCAGTCTGAGGACTCAATTCCGGTATGGTATCACAAATGCAGCTCAAGCCTAGTTGTCACATTTCCAGTCTGAAGCCACAATTCCCGTTTGGAATCACAACTGCTATTCCTGTCTCGAGATCACAATTCCAGTCTGAGGCCCCAATTCCCGTTTGGAATCAGTACTGCAGATCCTGGCTAGGAGTCACAATTCCAGTCTGAGGCCCCAATTCCCAGTTGGACTCACAACTGCCGGTCAAGGCTCGAGGTCACAATTCCAGTCTGAGGTCACAATTCCTGTTTGGAATCACAACTGGAGTTCAAGGCTCGAGGTCACAATTCCTGTTTGAAATCACAATAGCAGTTTTTGGAATGAGGTCACAATTACTCTCTGAGGTCATAATTTCTGTTTGGAATCACAATTGCAGTTCAAGGCTCGAGATCACAATTCCAGTCTGAGCCCCCAATTCCGTGTTGGAATCACAACTGATGTTCATGTCTCGAGATCACGATTCTAGTCTGAGGACCCAATTCCGGTTTGGTATCACAAATGCAGCACATGGCTCAGGGTCATAATTCAAGTCTGAGGCCACAATTCCGCTTTGGAATCACAACTTAATTTCAAGGTTGGAAGTCACAGTTCCAGTCTGAGGTCCCAATTCCGGCTCTGAATCGTAACTGCTCTACATTGCTCGAGGTGACGATTCCAGTCTGAGGACTCAATTCCGGTATGGTATCACAACTGCAGCTCAAGCCTAGTTGTCACATTTCCAGTCTGAGGCCACAATTCCCGTTTGGAATCACAACTGCTATTCCTGTCTCGAGACCACAATTCCAGTCTGAGGCCCCAATTCCCGTTTGGAATCAGTACTGCAGATCATGACTAGGAGTCACAATTCCAGTCTGAGGCCACAATTCCCAGTTGGACTCACAACTGCCGGTCAAGGCTTGAGGTCACAATTCCAGTCTGAGCTCACAATTCCCGTTTGGAATCACAACTGGAGTTCAAGGCTCGAGGTCACAATTACAGTTTGGATTCACAATAGCAGTTCATGGACTGAAATCACAATTCCAGTCTTAGGTCAATATTCCTGTTTGGAATCACAATGGCAGTTCAAGGCTCGAGATTACAATTCCAGTCTGAGCCCCCAATTCCGTGTTGGAATCACAACTGATGTTCATGTCTCGAGATCACGATTCCAGTCTGAGGACCCAATTCTGGTTTGGTATCCCAAATGCAGCACATGGCTCAGGGTCACAATTCAAGTCTGAGGCCACAATTCTGCTTTGGAATCACAACTTAATTTCAAGGTTCGAAGTCACAGTTCCAGTCTGAGGTCCCAATTCCGGCTCTGAATCGTAACTGCTCTACATTGCTCGAGGTGACGATTCCAGTCTGAAGACTCAATTCCGGTATGGTATCACAACTGCAGCTCAAGCCTAGTTGTCACATTTCCAGTCTGAGGCTATGATTCCTGTTTGGAATCACAACTGCTATTCCTGTCTCGAGATCACAATTCCAGTCTGAGGCCCCAATTCCCGTTTGGAATCAGTACTGCAGATCCTGGCTAGGAGTCACAATTCCAGTCTGAGGCCCCAATTCCCAGTTGGACTCACAACTGCCGGTCAAGGCTCGCGGTCACAATTCCAGTCTGAGGTCACAAGTCCCGTTTGGAATCACAACTGGAGTTCAAGGCTCGAGGTCACAATTACAGTTTGGATTCACAATAGCAGTTCATGGAATGAAATCACAATTCCAGTCTTAGGTCAATATTCCTGTTTGGAATCACAATGGCAGTTCAAGGCTCGAGATCACAATTCCAGTCTGAGCCCCCAATTCCGTGTTGGAATCACAACTGATGTTCATGTCTCGAGATCACGATTCCAGTCTGAGGACCCAATTCCGGTTTGGTATCACAAATGCAGCACAAGGCTCAGGGTCACAATTCAAGTCTGAGGCCACAATTCCGCTTTGGAATCACAACTTAATTTCAAGGTTGGAAGTCACAGTTCCAGTCTGAGGTCCCAATTCCGGCTCTGAATCGCAACTGCTCTACATTGCTCGAGGTGACGATTCCAGTCTGAAGACTCAATTCCGGTATGGTATCACAACTGCAGCTCAAGCCTAGTTGTCACATTTCCAGTCTGAGGCTATGATTCCCGTTTGGAATCACAACTGCTATTCCTGTCTCGAGATCACAATTCCAGTCTGAGGCCCCAATTCCCGTTTGGAATCAGTACTGCAGTTCAAGGCTCGAGGTCACAATTCCTGTTTGAAATCACAATAGCAGTTTTTGGAATGAGGTCACAATTACTCTCTGAGGTCATAATTTCTGTTTGGAATCACAATTGCAGTTCAAAGCTCGAGGTCTCAATTCCAGTCTGAGGCCACAATTCCGGTTTGGAATCACAATTGCAGTTCAAGGCTTGAGATCACAATGCCAGACTGAGGTCACAATTCCCGTTTGGAATCACAACTGCTGCTCAATGCTCGGGGTCACAATTCCAGTCTGAGGCCACAATTCCCGTTTGGAATCACAACTGCTGATCCTGTCTCGAGGTCAAGATTCCAGTCTGAGGACCCAATTCCGATTTGAAATCACAATGGCAGTTCAAGGCTCGAGATCACAATTCCAGTCTGAGCCCCCAATTCCGTGTTGGAATCACAACTGATGTTCATGTCTCAAGATCACGATTCCAGTCTGAGGGCCCAATTCCGGTTTGGTATCACAAATGCAGCATAAGGCTCAGCGTCACAATTCAAGTCTGAGGCCACAATTCTGCTTTAGAATCACAACTTAATTTCAAGGTTCGAAGTCACAGTTCCGGTCTGAGGTCCCAATTCCGGCTCTGAATCGTAACTGCTCAACATTGCTCGAGGTGACGATTCCAGTCTGAAGACTCAATTCCGGTATGGTATCACAACTGCAGCTCAAGCCTAGTTGTCACATTTCCAGTCTGAGGCCACGATTCCCGTTTGGAATCACAACTGCTATTCCTGTCTCGAGATCACAATTCCAGTCTGAGGTCACAATTCCGGTTTGGAATCACAATTGCAGTTCAAGGCTCGAGGTCACAATTCCTGTTTGGAATCACAATAGCAGTTCATGGAATGAGGTCACAATTACTCTCTGAGGTCATAGTTTCTGTTTGGAATCACAATTGCAGTTCAAATCTCGAGGTCTCAATTCCAGTCTGCCGTCACAATTCCGGTTTGGAATCACAAGTGCTGTTCAAGGTCGGGGTCAAAATTCCAGTCTGAGGCCACTATACCAGTTTGGAATCAAAACTGCTGATCCTGTCTCGAGGTCACGATTCCAGTCTGAGGACCCAATTCCGATTTGAAATCACAATTGCAGTTCAATGCTCGAGGTCTCAATTCCAGTCTGAGGCCCCAATACAGCTTTGGAATCACAACTAAAATTCAAAGCTCGAAGTCACAACTGCAGTCTGAGGACCCAATACCGGTTTGGAATCAGTACTACAGCTCAAGGCTGGGGGTCACTGTTCCAGTCTCAGGCCACAATTCCAGTTTGCAATCACAATTGCAGTACAAGGCTGGAGAACACAATTCTTGTCTGAGGTCCCAATATCGGTTTGGTATCACAACTGCAGCTCAAATCTCTA
This sequence comes from Sturnus vulgaris, assembly GCF_052056855.1. Taxonomy (NCBI): domain Eukaryota; kingdom Metazoa; phylum Chordata; class Aves; order Passeriformes; family Sturnidae; genus Sturnus; species Sturnus vulgaris. The sequence goes on from NW_028276065.1 coordinate 1,487,501, forward strand.
GGTCACAAATTCCGTGTGTGGTCACTAATCCCGTTTGGAATCACATTCGCAGTTCAAGGCTTGATTTCACAATTCCGGTTTGAAATAACAATTGCATTTCAAGGCTTGAGGTCACAATTCCAGTTTGAAATCACATTTGCATTTTAAGTCATGAGGCCACAATTCCAGTATGAGGTCACAATTCCCGTTTGGAATCAAAACTGCTGCTCAATGCTCGGGGTCACAATTCCAGTCTGAGGCCACAATTCCCGTTTGGAATCACAACTGCTGGTCCTGTCTCGAGGTCACGATTCCAGTCTGAGGACCCAATTCCGATTTGAAATCACAATGGCAGTTCAAGGCTCGAGATCACAATTCCAGTCTGAGCCCCCAATTCCGTGTTGGAATCACAACTGATGTTCATGTCTCGAGATCACGATTCCAGTCTGAGGACCCAATTCCCGTTTGGTATCCCAAATGCAGCACATGGCTCAGGGTCACAATTCAAGTCTGAGGCCACAATTCTGCTTTGGAATCACAACTTAATTTCAAGGTTCGAAGTCACAGTTCCAGTCTGAGGTCCCAATTCCGGCTCTGAATCGTAACTGCTCTACATTGCTCGAGGTGACGATTCCAGTCTGAAGACTCAATTCCGGTATGGTATCACAACTGCAGCTCAAGCCTAGTTGTCACATTTCCAGTGTGAGGCCACGATTCTTATTTGGAATCACAACTGCTATTCCTGTCTCGAGATCACAATTCCAGTCTGAGGCCCCAATTCCTGTTTGGAATCAGTACTGCAGATCATGGCTAGGAGTCACAATTCAAGTCTGAGGCCCCAATTCCCAGTTGGACTCACAGCTGGAGTTCAAGGCTCGAGGTCACAATTACAGTTTGGATTCACAATAGCAGTTCATGGAATGAAATCACAATTCCAGTCTTAGGTCAATATTCCTGTTTGGAATCACAATGGCAATTCAAGGTTCGGGATCACAATTCCAATCTGAGCCCCCAATTCCGTGTTGGAATCACAACTGCTATTCCTGTCTCGAGATCACAATTCCAGTCTGAGGCCCCAATTCCCGTTTGGAATCAGTACTGCAGTTCAAGGCTCAGGGTCACAATTCCTGTTTGAAATCACAATAGCAGTTCATGGAATGAGGTCACAATTACTCTCTGAGGTCATAATTTCTGTTTGGAATCACAATTGCAGTTCAAAGCTCGAGGTCTCAATTCCAGTCTGAGGCCACAATTCCATGTTGGAATCACAATTGCAGTTCAAGGCTTGAGATCACAATGCCAGACTGAGGTCACAATTCCCGTTTGGAATCACAACTGCTGCTCAATGCTCGGGGTCACAATTCCAGTCTGAGGCCACAATTCCCGTTTGGAATCACAACTGCTGATCCTGTCTCGAGGTCACGATTCCAGTCTGAGGACCCAATTAGGATTTGAAATCACAATGGCAGTTCAAGCCTCGAGATCACAATTCCAGTCTGAGCCCCCAATTCCGTGTTGGAATCACAACTGATGTTCATGTCTCGAGATCACGATTCCAGTCTGAGGACCCAATTCCAATTTGGTATCACAAATGCAGCACAAGGCTCAGGGTCACAATTCAAGTCTGAGGCCGCAATTCCGCTTTGGAATCACAACTTAATTTCAAGGTTCGAAGTCACAGTTCCAGTCTGAGGTCCCAATTCCGGCTCTGAATCGTAACTGCTCTACATTGCTCGAGGTGACGATTCCAGTCTGAGGACTCAATTCCGGTATGGTATCACAAATGCAGCTCAAGCCTAGTTGTCACATTTCCAGTCTGAGGCCACAATTCCCGTTTGGAATCACAACTGCTATTCCTGTCTCGAGATCACAATTCCAGTCTGAGGCCCCAATTCCCGTTTGGAATCAGTACTGCAGATCATCGCTAGGAGTCACAATTCCAGTCTGAGGCCCCAATTCCCAGTTGGACTCACAACTGCCGGTCAAGGCTCGAGGTCACAATTCCAGTCTGAGGTCACAATTCCTGTTTGGAATCACAACTGGAGTTCAAGGCTCGAGGTCACAATTCCTGTTTGAAATCACAATAGCAGTTTTTGGAATGAGGTCACAATTACTCTCTGAGGTCATAATTTCTGTTTGGAATCACAATTGCAGTTCAAGGCTCGAGATCACAATTCCAGTCTGAGCCCCCAATTCCGTGTTGGAATCACAACTGATGTTCATGTCTCGAGATCACGATTCCAGTCTGAGGACCCAATTCCGGTTTGGTATCACAAATGCAGCACATGGCTCAGGGTCATAATTCAAGTCTGAGGCCACAATTCCGCTTTGGAATCACAACTTAATTTCAAGGTTGGAAGTCACAGTTCCAGTCTGAGGTCCCAATTCCGGCTCTGAATCGTAACTGCTCTACATTGCTCGAGGTGACGATTCCAGTCTGAGGACTCAATTCCGGTATGGTATCACAACTGCAGCTAAAGCCTAGTTGTCACATTTCCAGTCTGAGGCCACAATTCCCGTTTGGAATCACAACTGCTATTCCTGTCTCGAGACCACAATTCCAGTCTGAGGCCCCAATTCCCGTTTGGAATCAGTACTGCAGATCATGACTAGGAGTCACAATTCCAGTCTGAGGCCACAATTCCCAGTTGGACTCACAACTGCCGGTCAAGGCTTGAGGTCACAATTCCAGTCTGAGCTCACAATTCCCGTTTGGAATCACAACTGGAGTTCAAGGCTCGAGGTCACAATTACAGTTTGGATTCACAATAGCAGTTCATGGACTGAAATCACAATTCCAGTCTTAGGTCAATATTCCTGTTTGGAATCACAATGGCAGTTCAAGGCTTGAGATCACAATTCCAGTCTGAGCCCCCAATTCCGTGTTGGAATCACAACTGATGTTCATGTCTCGAGATCACGATTCCAGTCTGAGGACCCAATTCTGGTTTGGTATCCCAAATGCAGCACATGGCTCAGGGTCACAATTCAAGTCTGAGGCCACAATTCTGCTTTGGAATCACAACTTAATTTCAAGGTTCGAAGTCACAGTTCCAGTCTGAGGTCCCAATTCCGGCTCTGAATCGTAACTGCTCTACATTGCTCGAGGTGACGATTCCAGTCTGAAGACTCAATTCCGGTATGGTATCACAACTGCAGCTCAAGCCTAGTTGTCACATTTCCAGTCTGAGGCTATGATTCCTGTTTGGAATCACAACTGCTATTCCTGTCTCGAGATCACAATTCCAGTCTGAGGCCCCAATTCCCGTTTGGAATCAGTACTGCAGATCCTGGCTAGGAGTCACAATTCCAGTCTGAGGCCCCAATTCCCAGTTGGACTCACAACTGCCGGTCAAGGCTCGCGGTCACAATTCCAGTCTGAGGTCACAAGTCCCGTTTGGAATCACAACTGGAGTTCAAGGCTCGAGGTCACAATTACAGTTTGGATTCACAATAGCAGTTCATGGAATGAAATCACAATTCCAGTCTTAGGTCAATATTCCTGTTTGGAATCACAATGGCAGTTCAAGGCTCGAGATCACAATTCCAGTCTGAGCCCCCAATTCCGTGTTGGAATCACAACTGATGTTCATGTCTCGAGATCACGATTCCAGTCTGAGGACCCAATTCCGGTTTGGTATCACAAATGCAGCACAAGGCTCAGGGTCACAATTCAAGTCTGAGGCCACAATTCCGCTTTGGAATCACAACTTAATTTCAAGGTTGGAAGTCACAGTTCCAGTCTGAGGTCCCAATTCCGGCTCTGAATCGTAACTGCTCTACATTGCTCGAGGTGACGATTCCAGTCTGAAGACTCAATTCCGGTATGGTATCACAACTGCAGCTCAAGCCTAGTTGTCACATTTCCAGTCTGAGGCTATGATTCCCGTTTGGAATCACAACTGCTATTCCTGTCTCGAGATCACAATTCCAGTCTGAGGCCCCAATTCCTGTTTGGAATCAGTACTGCAGATCATGGCTAGGAGTCACAATTCCAGTCTGAGGCCCCAATTCCCAGTTGGACTCACAGCTGGAGTTCAAGGCTCGAGGTCACAATTACAGTTTGGATTCACAATAGCAGTTCATGGAATGAAATCACAATTCCAGTCTTAGGTCAATATTCCTGTTTGGAATCACAATGGCAATTCAAGGTTCGAGATCACAATTCCAGTCTGAGCCCCCAATTCCGTGTTGGAATCACAACTGATGTTCATGTCTCGAGATCACGATTCCAGTCTGAGGTCCCAATTCCGGTTTGGTATCACAAATGCAGCCCAAGGCTCAGGGTCACAATTCAAGTATGAGGCCACGATTCCCGTTTGGAATCACAACTGCTATTCCTGTCTCAAGATCACAATTCCAGTCTGAGGCCCCAATTCCCGTTTGGAATCAGTACTGCAGTTCAAGGCTCGAGGTCACAATTCCTGTTTGAAATCACAATAGCAGTTTTTGGAATGAGGTCACAATTACTCTCTGAGGTCATAATTTCTGTTTGGAATCACAATTGCAGTTCAAAGCTCGAGGTCTCAATTCCAGTCGGAGGCCACAATTCCGGTTTGGAATCACAATTGCAGTTCAAGGCTTGAGATCACAATGCCAGACTGAGGTCACAATTCCCGTTTGGAATCACAACTGCTGCTCAATGCTCAGGGTCACAATTCCAGTCTGAGGCCACAATTCCCGTTTGGAATAACAACTGCTGATCCTGTCTCGAGGTCAAGATTCCAGTCTGAGGACCCAATTCCGATTTGAAATCACAATGGCAGTTCAAGGCTCGAGATCACAATTCCAGTCTGAGCCCCCAATTCCGTGTTGGAATCACAACTGATGTTCATGTCTCAAGATCACGATTCCAGTCTGAGGGCCCAATTCCCGTTTGGTATCACAAATGCAGCATAAGGCTCAGGGTCACAATTCAAGTCTGAGGCCAAAATTCCGCTTTAGAATCACAACTTAATTTCAAGGTTCGAAGTCACAGTTCCGGTCTGAGGTCCCAATTCCGGCTCTGAATCGTAACTGCTCAACATTGCTCGAGGTGACGATTCCAGTCTGAAGACTCAATTCCGGTATGGTATCACAACTGCAGCTCAAGCCTAGTTGTCACATTTCCAGTCTGAGGCCACGATTCCCGTTTGGAATCACAACTGCTATTCCTGTCTCGAGATCACAATTCCAGTCTGAGGTCACAATTCCGGTTTGGAATCACAATTGCAGTTCAAGGCTCGAGGTCACAATTCCTGTTTGGAATCACAATAGCAGTTCATGGAATGAGGTCACAATTACTCTCTGAGGTCATAGTTTCTGTTTGGAATCACAATTGCAGTTCAAATCTCGAGGTCTCAATTCCAGTCTGCCGTCACAATTCCGGTTTGGAATCACAAGTGCTGTTCAAGGTCGGGGTCAAAATTCCAGTCTGAGGCCACTATACCAGTTTGGAATCAAAACTGCTGATCCTGTCTCGAGGTCACGATTCCAGTCTGAGGACCCAATTCCGATTTGAAATCACAATTGCAGTTCAATGCTCGAGGTCACAATTCCAGTCTGAGGCCCCAATACGGCTTTGGAATCACAACTAAAATTCAAAGCTCGAAGTCACAACTGCAGTCTGAGGACCCAATACCGGTTTGGAATCAGTACTACAGCTCAAGGCTGGGGGTCACTGTTCCAGTCTCAGGCCACAATTCCAGTTTGCAATCACAATTGCAGTACAAGGCTGGAGAACACAATTCTTGTCTGAGGTCCCAATATCGGTTTGGTATCACAACTGCAGCTCAAATCTCTAGGTCACAAATTCCGTGTGTGGTCATTAATCCCGTTTGGAATCACATTCGCAGTTCAAGGCTTGATTTCACAATTCCGGTTTGAAATAACAATTGCATTTCAAGGCTTGAGGTCAAAATTCCAGTTTGAAATCACATTTGCATTTTAAGTCATGAGGCCACAATTCCAGTATGAGGTCACAATTCCCGTTTGGAATCAAAACTGCTGCTCAATGCTCGGGGTCACAATTCCAGTCTGAGGCCACAATTCCCGTTTGGAATCACAACTGCTGGTCCTGTCTCGAGGTCACGATTCCAGTCTGAGGACCCAATTCCGATTTGAAATCACAATGGCAGTTCAAGGCTCGAGATCACAATTCCAGTCTGAGCCCCCAATTCCGTGTTGGAATCACAACTGATGTTCATGTCTCGAGATCACGATTCCAGTCTGAGGACCCAATTCCCGTTTGGTATCCCAAATGCAGCACATGGCTCAGGGTCACAATTCAAGTCTGAGGCCACAATTCTGCTTTGGAATCACAACTTAATTTCAAGGTTCGAAGTCACAGTTCCAGTCTGAGGTCCCAATTCCGGCTCTGAATCGTAACTGCTCTACATTGCTCGAGGTGACGATTCCAGTCTGAAGACTCAATTCCGGTATGGTATCACAACTGCAGCTCAAGCCTAGTTGTCACATTTCCAGTGTGAGGCCACGATTCTTGTTTGGAATCACAACTGCTATTCCTGTCTCGAGATCACAATTCCAGTCTGAGGCCCCAATTCCTGTTTGGAATCAGTACTGCAGATCATGGCTAGGAGTCACAATTCAAGTCTGAGGCCCCAATTCCCAGTTGGACTCACAGCTGGAGTTCAAGGCTCGAGGTCACAATTACAGTTTGGATTCACAATAGCAGTTCATGGAATGAAATCACAATTCCAGTCTTAGGTCAATATTCCTGTTTGGAATCACAATGGCAATTCAAGGTTCAGGATCACAATTCCAATCTGAGCCCCCAATTCCGTGTTGGAATCACAACTGCTATTCCTGTCTCGAGATCACAATTCCAGTCTGAGGCCCCAATTCCCGTTTGGAATCAGTACTGCAGTTCAAGGCTCGAGGTCACAATTCCTGTTTGAAATCACAATAGCAGTTCATGGAATGAGGTCACAATTACTCTCTGAGGTCATAATTTCTGTTTGGAATCACAATTGCAGTTCAAAGCTCGAGGTCTCAATTCCAGTCTGAGGCCACAATTCCATGTTGGAATCACAATTGCAGTTCAAGGCTTGAGATCACAATGCCAGACTGAGGTCACAATTCCCGTTTGGAATCACAACTGCTGCTCAATGCTCGGGGTCACAATTCCAGTCTGAGGCCACAATTCCCGTTTGGAATCACAACTGCTGATCCTGTCTCGAGGTCACGATTCCAGTCTGAGGACCCAATTAGGATTTGAAATCACAATGGCAGTTCAAGCCTCGAGATCACAATTCCAGTCTGAGCCCCCAATTCCGTGTTGGAATCACAACTGATGTTCATGTCTCGAGATCACGATTCCAGTCTGAGGACCCAATTCCAATTTGGTATCACAAATGCAGCACAAGGCTCAGGGTCACAATTCAAGTCTGAGGCCGCAATTCCGCTTTGGAATCACAACTTAATTTCAAGGTTTGAAGTCACAGTTCCAGTCTGAGGTCCCAATTCCGGCTCTGAATCGTAACTGCTCTACATTGCTCGAGGTGACGATTCCAGTCTGAGGACTCAATTCCGGTATGGTATCACAACTGCAGCTCAAGCCTAGTTGTCACATTTCCAGTCTGAGGCCACGATTCCCGTTTGGAATCACAACTGCTATTCCTGTCTCGAGATCACAATTCCAGTCTGAGGCCCCAATTCCCGTTTGGAATCAGTACTGCAGATCCTGGCTAGGAGTCACAATTCCAGTCTGAGGCCCCAATTCCCAGTTGGACTCACAACTGCCGGTCAAGGCTCGAGGTCACAATTCCAGTCTGAGGTCACAATTCCTGTTTGGAATCACAACTGGAGTTCAAGGCTCGAGGTCACAATTCCTGTTTGAAATCACAATAGCAGTTTTTGGAATGAGGTCACAATTACTCTCTGAGGTCATAATTTCTGTTTGGAATCACAATTGCAGTTCAAGGCTCGAGATCACAATTCCAGTCTGAGCCCCCAATTCCGTGTTGGAATCACAACTGATGTTCATGTCTCGAGATCACGATTCTAGTCTGAGGACCCAATTCCGGTTTGGTATCACAAATGCAGCACATGGCTCAGGGTCATAATTCAAGTCTGAGGCCACAATTCCGCTTTGGAATCACAACTTAATTTCAAGGTTGGAAGTCACAGTTCCAGTCTGAGGTCCCAATTCCGGCTCTGAATCGTAACTGCTCTACATTGCTCGAGGTGACGATTCCAGTCTGAGGACTCAATTCCGGTATGGTATCACAACTGCAGCTAAAGCCTAGTTGTCACATTTCCAGTCTGAGGCCACAATTCCCGTTTGGAATCACAACTGCTATTCCTGTCTCGAGACCACAATTCCAGTCTGAGGCCCCAATTCCCGTTTGGAATCAGTACTGCAGATCATGACTAGGAGTCACAATTCCAGTCTGAGGCCCCAATTCCCAGTTGGACTCACAACTGCCGGTCAAGGCTTGAGGTCACAATTCCAGTCTGAGCTCACAATTCCCGTTTGGAATCACAACTGGAGTTCAAGGCTCGAGGTCACAATTACAGTTTGGATTCACAATAGCAGTTCATGGACTGAAATCACAATTCCAGTCTTAGGTCAATATTCCTGTTTGGAATCACAATGGCAGTTCAAGGCTCGAGATCACAATTCCAGTCTGAGCCCCCAATTCCGTGTTGGAATCACAACTGATGTTCATGTCTCGAGATCACGATTCCAGTCTGAGGACCCAATTCTGGTTTGGTATCCCAAATGCAGCACATGGCTCAGGGTCACAATTCAAGTCTGAGGCCACAATTCTGCTTTGGAATCACAACTTAATTTCAAGGTTGGAAGTCACAGTTCCAGTCTGAGGTCCCAATTCCGGCTCTGAATCGTAACTGCTCTACATTGCTCGAGGTGACGATTCCAGTCTGAGGACTCAATTCCGGTATGGTATCACAACTGCAGCTCAAGCCTAGTTGTCACATTTCCAGTCTGAGGCTATGATTCCCGTTTGGAATCACAACTGCTATTCCTGTCTCGAGATCACAATTCCAGTCTGAGGACCCAATTCCTGTTTGGAATCAGTACTGCAGATCATGGCTAGGAGTCACAATTCAAGTCTGAGGCCCCAATTCCCAGTTGGACTCACAACTGCCGGTCAAGGCTCGAGGTCACAATTCCAGTCTGAGGTCACAAGTCCTGTTTGGAATCACAACTGGAGTTCAAGGCTCGAGGTCACAATTACAGTTTGGATTCACAATAGCAGTTCATGGAATGAGGTCACAATTACTCTCTGAGGTCATAATTTCTGTTTGGAATCACAATTGCAGTTCAAAGCTCGAGGTCTCAATTCCAGTCTGAGGCCACAATTCCCGTTTGGAATCACAACTGCTATTCCTGTCTCGAGATCACAATTCCAGTCTGAGGCCCCAATTCCCGTTTGGAATCAGTACTGCAGTTCAAGGCTCGAGGTCACAATTCCTGTTTGAAATCACAATAGCAGTTTTTGGAATGAGGTCACAATTACTCTCTGAGGTCCTAATTTCTGTTTGGAATCACAATTGCAGTTCAAAGCTCGAGGTCTCAATTCCAGTCGGAGGCCACAATTCCGGTTTGGAATCACAATTGCAGTTCAAGGCTTGAGATCACAATGCCAGACTGAGGTCACAATTCCCGTTTGGAATCACAACTGCCGCTCAATGCTCGGGGTCACAATTCCAGTCTGAGGCCACAATTCCCGTTTGGAATCACGACTGCTGATCCTGTCTCTAGGTCACGATTCCAGTCTGAGGACCCAATTCCGATTTGAAATCACAATGGCAGTTCAAGGCTCGAGATCACAATTCCAGTCTGAGCCCCCAATTCCGTGTTGGAATCACAACTGCTATTCCTGTCTCGCGATCACAATTCCAGTCTGAGGTCCTGAATCCTGTTTGGAATTACAATTGCAGATCCTGGCTAGGAGTCACAATTCCAGTCTGAGGCCACAATTCCCAGTTGGACTCACAACTGCCGTTCAAGGCTCGAGGTCACAATTCCAGTCTGAGGTCACAAGTCCTGTTTGGAATCACAACTGGAGTTCAAGGCTCGAGGTCACAATTACAGTTTGGATTCACAATAGCAGTTCATGGAATGAAATCACAATTCCAGTCTTAGGTCAATATTCCTGTTTGGAATCACAATGGCAATTCAAGGTTCGAGATCACAATTCCAGTCTGAGCCCCCAATTCCGTGTTGGAATCACAACTGATGTTCATGTCTCGAGATCACGATTCCAGTCTGAGGACCCAATTCCGGTTTGGTATCACAAATGCAGCCCAAGGCTCAGGGTCACAATTCAAGTATGAGGCCACGATTCCCGTTTGGAATCACAACTGCTATTCCTGTCTCAAGATCACAATTCCAGTCTGAGGCCCCAATTCCCGTTTGGAATCAGTACTGCAGTTCAAGGCTCGAGGTCACAATTCCTGTTTGAAATCACAATAGCAGTTCATGGAATGAGGTCACAATTACTCTCTGAGGTCCTAATTTCTGTTTGGAATCACAATTGCAGTTCAAAGCTCGAGGTCTCAATTCCAGTCGGAGGCCACAATTCCGGTTTGGAATCACAATTGCAGTTCAAGGCTTGAGATCACAATGCCAGACTGGGGTCACAATTCCCGTTTGGAATCACAACTGCTGCTCAATGCTCGGGGTCACAATTCCAGTCTGAGGCCACAATTCCCGTTTGGAATCACAACTGCTGATCCTGTCTCGAGGTCAAGATTCCAGTCTGAGGACCCAATTCCGATTTGAAATCACAATGGCAGTTCAAGGCTCGAGATCACAATTCCAGTCTGAGCCCCCAATTCCGTGTTGGAATCACAACTGATGTTCATGTCTCGAGATCACGATTCCAGTCTGAGGACCCAATTCCGGTTTGGTATCACAAATGCAGCACAAGGCTCAGGGTCACAATTCAAGTCTGAGGCCAAAATTCTGCTTTGGAATCACAACTTAATTTCAAGGTTGGAAGTCACAGTTCCAGTCTGAGGTCCCAATTCCGGCTCTGAATCGTAACTGCTCTACATTGCTCGAGGTGACAATTCCAGTCTGAAGACTCAATTCCGGTATGGTATCACAACTGCAGCTCAAGCCTAGTTGTCACATTTCCAGTCTGACGCCACGATTCCCGTTTGGAATCACAACTGCTATTCCTGTCTCGAGATCACAATTCCAGTCTGAGGTCACAATTCCTGTTTGGAATCACAATGGCAGTTCAAGGCTCGAGATCACAATTCCAGTCTGAGCCCCCAATTCCGTGTTGGAATCACAACTGCTATTCCTGTCTCGCGATCACAATTCCAGTCTGAGGTCCTGAATCCTGTTTGGAATTACAATTGCAGATCCTGGCTAGGAGTCACAATTCCAGTCTGAGGCCACAATTCCCAGTTGGACTCACAACTGCCGGTCAAGGCTCGAGGTCACAATTCCAGTCTGAGGTCACAAGTCCTGTTTGGAATCACAACTGGAGTTCAAGGCTCGAGGTCACAATTACAGTTTGGATTCACAATAGCAGTTCATGGAATGAAATCACAATTCCAGTCTTAGGTCAATATTCCTGTTTGGAATCACAATGGCAATTCAAGGTTCGAGATCACAATTCCAATCTGAGCCCCCAATTCCGTGTTGGAATCACAACTGATGTTCATGTCTCGAGATCACGATTCCAGTCTGAGGACCCAATTCCGGTTTGGTATCACAAATGCAGCCCAAGGCTCAGGGTCACAATTCAAGTATGAGGCCACGATTCCCGTTTGGAATCACAACTGCTATTCCTGTCTCAAGATCACAATTCCAGTCTGAGGCCCCAATTCCCGTTTGGAATCAGTACTGCAGTTCAAGGCTCGAGGTCACAATTCCTGTTTGAAATCACAATAGCTGTTTTTGGAATGAGGTCACAATTACTCTCTGAGGTCATAATTTCTGTTTGGAATCACAATTGCAGTTCAAAGCTCGAGGTCTCAATTCCAGTCTGAGGCCACAATTCCGGTTTGGAATCACAATTGCAGTTCAAGGCTTGAGATCACAATGCCAGACTGAGGTCACAATTCCCGTTTGGAATCACAACTGCTGCTCAATGCTCGGGGTCACAATTCCAGTCTGAGGCCACAATTCCCGTTTGGAATCACAACTGCTGGTCCTGTCTCGAGGTCACGATTCCAGTCTGAGGACCCAATTCCGATTTGAAATCACAATGGCAGTTCAAGGCTCGAGATCACAATTCCAGTCTGAGCCCCCAATTCCGTGTTGGAATCACAACTGATGTTCATGTCTCGAGATCACGATTCCAGTCTGAGGACCCAACTCCGGTTTGGTATCACAAATGCAGCACAAGGCTCAGGGGCACATCAAGTCTGAGGCCACAATTCCGCTTTGGAATCACAACTTAATTTCAAGGTTTGAAGTCACAGTTCCAGTCTGAGGTCCCAATTCCGGCTCTGAATCGTAACTGCTCTACATTGCTCGAGGTGACGATTCCAGTCTGAAGACTCAATTCCGGTATGGTATCACAACTGCAGCTCAA